>NW_026550647.1:0-3422 GCF_027596085.1 Anoplopoma fimbria | reverse complement strand
CACAGCTTTTAAATGTCAAATCAGAATGTACAAAGTGGCTATAAGGATCACAAATGTAGTGCAGTAAAAATATTAATATTTACTGTTGAAATGTAGAATACGTTAGCATAAAATTGAAAAGAAAATGATCGATGAGCTTAGGAATGATGAAAGCCATCATTTAACTGGATTTGTGTCATTTCTATACCGGCAAGTCATGATCTAGCTATATCCTTCCCACCCTGTCGGTGTCCACTGAAAAAGCAGCAGCGCCCTCTGCTTTTGTAAAGAGGAGTGAAAAAAGCTTACAGCACCTGGTATTCCCAGGCGGTCTCCCATCCAAGTACTGACCAGGCCCGACCCTGCTTAGCTTCCGAGATCAGGCGAGATCGGGCGTGTTCAGGGTGGTATGGCCGTAAGCAAATATTGTGCCTACCAAAGGTCCTTTTAAAGATACTATATCACCACGCTTTGCTCTTTCGTCTATACAGGGAGCGCCTGCAGATTTCCAGACACACTCACAGCTTTTAAATGTCAAATCAGAATGTACAAAGTGGCTATAAGGATCACAAATGTAGTGCAGTAAAAATATTAATATTTACTGTTGAAATGTAGAATACGTTAGCATAAAATTGAAAAGAAAATGATCGATGAGCTTAGGAATGATGAAAGCCATCATTTAACTGGATTTGTGTCATTTCTATACCGGCAAGTCATGATCTAGCTATATCCTTCCCACCCTGTCGGTGTCCACTGAAAAAGCAGCAGCGCCCTCTGCTTTTTGTAAAGAGGAGTGAAAAAAGCTTACAGCACCTGGTATTCCCAGGCGGTCTCCCATCCAAGTACTGACCAGGCCCGACCCTGCTTAGCTTCCGAGATCAGGCGAGATCGGGCGTGTTCAGGGTGGTATGGCCGTAAGCAAATATTGTGCCTACCAAAGGGCCTTTTAAAGATACTATATCACCACGCTTTGCTCTTTCGTCTATACAGGGAGCGCCTGCAGATTTCCAGACACACTCACAGCTTTTAAATGTCAAATCAGAATGTACAAAGTGGCTATAAGGATCACAAATGTAGTGCAGTAAAAATATTAATATTTACTGTTGAAATGTAGAATACGTTAGCATAAAATTGAAAAGAAAATGATCGATGAGCTTAGGAATGATGAAAGCCATCATTTAACTGGATTTGTGTCATTTCTATACCGGCAAGTCATGATCTAGCTATATCCTTCCCACCCTGTCGGTGTCCACTGAAAAAGCAGCAGCGCCCTCTGCTTTTTGTAAAGAGGAGTGAAAAAAGCTTACAGCACCTGGTATTCCCAGGCGGTCTCCCATCCAAGTACTGACCAGGCCCGACCCTGCTTAGCTTCCGAGATCAGACGAGATCGGGCGTGTTCAGGGTGGTATGGCCGTAAGCAAATATTGTGCCTACCAAAGGTCCTTTTAAAGATACTATATCACCACGCTTTGCTCTTTCGTCTATACAGGGAGCGCCTGCAGATTTCCAGACACACTCACAGCTTTTAAATGTCAAATCAGAATGTACAAAGTGGCTATAAGGATCACAAATGTAGTGCAGTAAAAATATTAATATTTACTGTTGAAATGTAGAATACGTTAGCATAAAATTGAAAAGAAAATGATCGATGAGCTTAGGAATGATGAAAGCCATCATTTAACTGGATTTGTGTCATTTCTATACCGGCAAGTCATGATCTAGCTATATCCTTCCCACCCTGTCGGTGTCCACTGAAAAAGCAGCAGCGCCCTCTGCTTTTTGTAAAGAGGAGTGAAAAAAGCTTACAGCACCTGGTATTCCCAGGCGGTCTCCCATCCAAGTACTGACCAGGCCCGACCCTGCTTAGCTTCCGAGATCAGGCGAGATCGGGCGTGTTCAGGGTGGTATGGCCGTAAGCAAATATTGTGCCTACCAAAGGGCCTTTTAAAGATACTATATCACCACGCTTTGCTCTTTCGTCTATACAGGGAGCGCCTGCAGATTTCCAGACACACTCACAGCTTTTAAATGTCAAATCAGAATGTACAAAGTGGCTATAAGGATCACAAATGTAGTGCAGTAAAAATATTAATATTTACTGTTGAAATGTAGAATACGTTAGCATAAAATTGAAAAGAAAATGATCGATGAGCTTAGGAATGATGAAAGCCATCATTTAACTGGATTTGTGTCATTTCTATACCGGCAAGTCATGATCTAGCTATATCCTTCCCACCCTGTCGGTGTCCACTGAAAAAGCAGCAGCGCCCTCTGCTTTTTGTAAAGAGGAGTGAAAAAAGCTTACAGCACCTGGTATTCCCAGGCGGTCTCCCATCCAAGTACTGACCAGGCCCGACCCTGCTTAGCTTCCGAGATCAGGCGAGATCGGGCGTGTTCAGGGTGGTATGGCCGTAAGCAAATATTGTGCCTACCAAAGGTCCTTTTAAAGATACTATATCACCACGCTTTGCTCTTTCGTCTATACAGGGAGCGCCTGCAGATTTCCAGACACACTCACAGCTTTTAAATGTCAAATCAGAATGTACAAAGTGGCTATAAGGATCACAAATGTAGTGCAGTAAAAATATTAATATTTACTGTTGAAATGTAGAATACGTTAGCATAAAATTGAAAAGAAAATGATCGATGAGCTTAGGAATGATGAAAGCCATCATTTAACTGGATTTGTGTCATTTCTATACCGGCAAGTCATGTTCTAGCTATTTCCTTCCCACCCTGTCGGTGTCCACTGAAAAAGCAGCAGCGCCCTCTGCTTTTTGTAAAGAGGAGTGAAAAAAGCTTACAGCACCTGGTATTCCCAGGCGGTCTCCCATCCAAGTACTGACCAGGCCCGACCCTGCTTAGCTTCCGAGATCAGACGAGATCGGGCGTGTTCAGGGTGGTATGGCCGTAAGCAAATATTGTGCCTACCAAAGGGCCTTTTAAAGATACTATATCACCACGCTTTGCTCTTTCGTCTATACAGGGAGCGCCTGCAGATTTCCAGACACACTCACAGCTTTTAAATGTCAAATCAGAATGTACAAAGTGGCTATAAGGATCACAAATGTAGTGCAGTAAAAATATTAATATTTACTGTTGAAATGTAGAATACGTTAGCATAAAATTGAAAAGAAAATGATCGATGAGCTTAGGAATGATGAAAGCCATCATTTAACTGGATTTGTGTCATTTCTATACCGGCAAGTCATGATCTAGCTATATCCTTCCCACCCTGTCGGTGTCCACTGAAAAAGCAGCAGCGCCCTCTGCTTTTTGTAAAGAGGAGTGAAAAAAGCTTACAGCACCTGGTATTCCCAGGCGGTCTCCCATCCAAGTACTGACCAGGCCCGACCCTGCTTAGCTTCCGAGATCAGACGAGATCGGGCGTGTTCAGGGTGGTATGGCCGTAAGCAAATATTGTGCCTACCAAAGGGCCTTTT
>NW_026550646.1:0-835 GCF_027596085.1 Anoplopoma fimbria | reverse complement strand
TCCGAGATCAGGCGAGATCGGGCGTGTTCAGGGTGGTATGGCCGTAAGCAAATATTGTGCCTACCAAAAGATACTATATCACCACACTTTGCTCTTTCGTCTATACAGGGAGCGCCTGCAGATTTCCAGACACACTCACAGCTTTTAAATGTCAAATCAGAATGTACAAAGTGGCTATAAGGATCACAAATGTAGTGCAGTAAAAATATTAATATTTACTGTTGAAATGTAGAATACGTTAGCATAAAATTGAAAAGAAAATGATCGATGAGCTTAGGAATGATGAAAGCCATCATTTAACTGGATTTGTGTCATTTCTATACCGGCAAGTCATGTTCTAGCTATTTCCTTCCCACCCTGTCGGTGTCCACTGAAAAAGCAGCAGCGCCCTCTGCTTTTTGTAAAGAGGAGTGAAAAAAGCTTACAGCACCTGGTATTCCCAGGCGGTCTCCCATCCAAGTACTGACCAGGCCCGACCCTGCTTAGCTTCCGAGATCAGACGAGATCGGGCGTGTTCAGGGTGGTATGGCCGTAAGCAAATATTGTGCCTACCAAAGGGCCTTTTAAAGATACTATATCACCACGCTTTGCTCTTTCGTCTATACAGGGAGCGCCTGCAGATTTCCAGACACACTCACAGCTTTTAAATGTCAAATCAGAATGTACAAAGTGGCTATAAGGATCACAAATGTAGTGCAGTAAAAATATTAATATTTACTGTTGAAATGTAGAATACGTTAGCATAAAATTGAAAAGAAAATGATCGATGAGCTTAGGAATGATGAAAGCCATCATTTAACTGGATTTGTGTCATTTCTATGCCGGCAAGTCATGA
>NW_026550645.1:0-3245 GCF_027596085.1 Anoplopoma fimbria | reverse complement strand
GCCCAGGGCCAAAACGTAACTGCGCATGCAATTTTTGAAAATAATAACAAATAACAAAATAAACAATGTATGCAGTTTATTAATACCAATGGTAAAAATATAGATTTTCACAAACTTCCCTTTGTCTTAACAAAAAAGTGCCTCATTCATAAGCACCAACATTAAACATTTAGATAATAAATGAGTCACATAGTCATATATGTATTCTTCACATATTTTTATTAGTTTCACAATAGTAAACAATGTCTGAAAAAGTATACAATGCAGAAATGCAGAAAGATAAGATGTTTAAAAGGCAAGAGCCTTTTAAACATCTTATCTTTCTGTAGTCATGCGTTTGTCTTTGTTCATTTCTTTTCTTCTACAGTATATCTGTCTTTACTTTACACTTTCCATATTGTGTATACTTGTACATTTGTCTGTGTATTATTAACTGTTACTCTACATGTATTGTCTTTCTTTGTTCATTTCTTGTTTGTAGTGAACTTTTTATTTTCACTCGTTTCACTGTTTCTTGCTCCTTTCTTTGGACCTTTGTCCTTTGAGCACAAGTGGGTATCTCCTCGGTTTGACTTGGGCGAACCGGTCAATGACTTCACCATGGTCTAAGCCACAAAGCGCATCCTTCTCCACTGCCATAATAGCCAAATGATGTAGCCTCTCCTGGCCCATGGTTCTCCTCAGCCAGGTGTGGACACGGCGCAGTACACTGAACGACCGCTCACACGTGCAACTGCTGACAGGTATTGTCAAGGCTGCTTGGACAACTGAGCTCAAGGTTGGGAACATGTCTGGGTGAAGTAGCTTGTAAACACTGCCCATGTCAGAAACGGCACCTTCTCTCTTTCTTCTAGAAAGGAACTGCTTTGCCACCAGGATCTCCTCTTTTTCAATGACATTTTATAATGTGTTGCAATCAGCTCTAGGGAATCCTCACAGAAGAAATCAACGGCCGCTGGGTTGCAAGCTTGAATGCCTCGCATTAGCTCTGCCCCCACATCAGAAAATCTGCTGTTTAGCTCAGTTACCATACGGTCAAGACATGGGTACAACAGAGTTTGTTTCAGCTGGTCTTCTGTGCCCAGATGAGCCCTTGTACCCAAGGTGGACTCTATTGTAAAGTCCTCCATCACCCTCTGCTTGTGCCTGCGACCACTGTGACTCTCACATATGTTGTTGGCATCATAGATGTGTTTTGCTTCATTGTAAAGCTTGTCTGCCATTTCATTGGTTCGGATGGATTTCAGTGTGTCAAGGACTGCATCTTTAAAGAGTGTTGCTTGGGCCAAGTCCACAGAATCCTTCTGAAGGTACAGGTGCAGCCCCTCTGTAGTTGACAGCATACTCCGGAACATGACCAGCAGGTAGACATTTGAAAACCTGGACAGCTTTGACAGTAATCCGACTGCCAGAGGTGTTGCACTCTCTTCCAGGCACTTTAAAACAGCTGGCAGATTGTTGAGCATTGCTCTCACAGACTTCACCTGACATGCCCATCGGGTTTTTGACAGCTGGACAAGCTCACTCTTCTTCAAGCCCAGGAGCATCTGGACATCAGAGAATCTCTGATGGTTTACGATTGATACACTGAAGAAACAGTAGACACTCTCCAATGTCTCAAACAGGTCACTGGCTTCTCGAACAGCCCTGCACGTATGGCAGAGAACCAGGTTCAGCTCATGAGCATAGCAGTGTACGTACACTGCTTCTGGGTGTTTCTCACGAAAGCGAGCTTGAACTCCACTGCCATCTCTTGCCTCATCAGCCATCACTGCATACATTTTCGATGCCTTGATCTCTTCTACGATGGTTGCAGTCACTTCATCAGCACAACATTCGATCATGCTGTTCTGCGAGGCAGGAGATAGATATGTTGAATGAGAAGGGGCCTGGTAGTTCTGGAGGAAGGGGTCAAAGGTTTCAAGGAGCTTCATTACTTCTAAAAAGTTTCCCTGATTCAGGGAGGAGCTGGTTTCATCATGACCACGGAAAGCAATGCCTTGTTTCCCTAAAAGGCTAGTGACGGCCACAATGCGCCGCAGGTATTCTCTCCTTTCACTAATCTGACTGGAATTTCCAACATTCATTTGGTCGACAACATCGCCTTCTGTTAGCGTAGCTCTGTAATTCTTCCAGGCCAGGATAGATGACTTGTGGACAGCACTTGCCTCATGCTCTCGGTAGCTATCCAAGGCCCTTTTCCAGTTATTAAAGCCCTCAGTGCTGAGGAGGGCATCTTTGCTGGCTCTAGGGTTGTGTTTCCCAAAGAGCTTGCATGAGAAACAGTGTGAAGAGTTTCTGCTCAAAGAATACTCCAGCCAGTCAGAAGATTCAAACCATTTGTACTGGAAAGACCGTTGCTGCTTTCCAAAACTAGTGGAGGGGTACTGGTCCCGTCTGGGTTGCTTTGGGCCTGTTTCTCGTGTCCCTAAATCATTCTTTCCTAACAGGTTCCCTGTGCTCCATGACCCTGAGCCACCTGTATGTTCAACAAAAAGGGGAAAAAGCGAAATAAAGCTATGGCCTCCTCTTCTCCCCTTTTTTAAACATGATTAAATAAAACTCTGCTATCCACAGCTTGCAGGTCCCAGGGATTGGGACTCTACAGCAGATGTCGTTATAATTCTCTGTTAACAAACATAAATGAGTCAGTACACTTATGCAGCCGGTCTCATTCCCTGTTGCCATGAGAATCATGTATTAACATAAATATTTCTAACTGTTATTCTTTTAATTTCATATCATATCTTCATATTATTGTCATCAACTTTCATGTACAAAGCGGTCATTTAGACTACAGACGAAAATAATAGATATAGTAGCAGGCTTAATGCCTCTGGTCCATCACACTACTAGTCATTAACGTTAGCTAGCTAGAGCATTCTAGCTGCAGACAAAGTACATGATATACATTTGCATTCAATTATAACATTATATACATTTACCATAAGTAAGGTTTTCAAAACGTTTACAGACATTTTAATTACTGACATATAATAAAGACATTGTGAAATCTAGGGCTTGTGCTCACTACTCACCTGTTGTAAACAGTGAGAGACTGGCTGCTGAAGTGTACTGACGCACTTGTTGCTCTGTTCTCGTGCGGTAAATGAGGGGCGTTCAAGGACCGTCGGAAAGTCGATTTTTTTTCGATTTTTTTTTTTTACCAAAAAATTAGATTCGGGGCTAATCAAATTAGATCCGGGGCTTTAGCCCCGAATAAAACAGCCTAGTGACGCCACTGC
>NW_026550644.1:0-1489 GCF_027596085.1 Anoplopoma fimbria | reverse complement strand
ACAGGGTTAGGGTTAGGGTTAGGGTTAGGGTTAGGGTTAGGGTTAGGGGTTAGGGTTAGGGTTAGGTTAGGGTTAGGGTTAGGGTTAGGTTAGGTTAGGGTTAGGGTTAGGGTTAGGGTTAGGAATAGGGATGAAAACCACGATTACACATGAGAGGATTACATATTCTTGAATAACTTTTTTTCTGAAGGTGGTAGAGACTTGGACATGGTCTCCGTGTCCACTAATTCGGCCAAGTCCGATCGAATGGTACCAACCCCGACTCTCTAGGACCTTGGGAATGGTTCGAAACCCAAGAAAATATTGGTTTTTCGTGAATAACTTTTTTCATGAAGGTCCTACCGTCTTGCAAGTGGTCTGTACTCCCACTAATGAGTCCACCGCGGATCGATTGGTACCATCCAAGAGTCTCTAGGTCCTTCCTTTGATGTAGCTGCCATTGACTCGCTAGGGTTAGGGTTAGGGTTAGGATAGGATAAGGGATGAAAACCACAGATTCTTGATCCTTTTTGAAAATACACCCTCTTCCGAATGGGTTAGGGTTAGGGTTAGGGTTAGGGTTAGGGTTAGGAATAGGGATGAAAACCACGATTACACATGAGAGGATTACATATTCTTGAATAACTTTTTTCTGAAGGTGGTAGAGACTTGGACATGGTCTCCGTGTCCACTAATTCGGCCAAGTCCGATCGAATGGTACCAACCCCGACTCTCTAGGACCTTGGGAATGGTTCGAAACCCAAGAAAATATTGGTTTTTCGTGAATAACTTTTTTTTATGAAGGTCCTACCGTCTTGCAAGTGGTCTGTACTCCCACTAATGAGTCCACCGCGGATCGATTGGTACCATCCGTGAGTCTCTAGGTCCTTCCTTTGATGTAGCTGCCATTGACTCGCTAGGGTTAGGGTTAGGGTTAGGATAGGATAAGGGATGAAAACCACAGATTCTTGATCCTTTTTGAAAATACACCCTCTTCCGAATGTGGTAGAGCCTTGGAAACGGTCTCCGCCCCCACTAATTAGGCCAAGCCCGATCGAATGGTACCGACCCCGAGTCTGTAGGACTTCGGGAAGGGGGTGAAAGGGGCAAAAAATGAAAAAGGATCAAGACGCCTTTTTGAATAACATTTTTTCTGAAGATCCTACAAACTTTTTTCTAACGTACATCTATAGTAAGTAGGGCACGGCCTTTCCAATGGTACTACCCCGGAGTCTCTAGGTCCTTCCTGTGATATAGCTGCCATAGACTCCCCATGTTAATTTTTTCCGAAAATTTGCCTAAGTGTTTTTTCGGTAGAGGGTTAGGGTTAGGGTTAGGGTTAGGGTTAGCGTCCCCTAACCCTAACCACAGGTAAGCTATTAACAAATGCAATATGCAATCTATGTTGTTGATGTATTTCAGGTCTCCATATTCCTATAGTTCTATAGATGAACAAATATGATGTCACTTCCTTTGATATTAAAGTTTAACCTTAATTTAGACCTTTTTG
>NW_026550643.1:0-6326 GCF_027596085.1 Anoplopoma fimbria | reverse complement strand
AAAAGCTGCTATTTATCACTTTAAGCCTCCTAAAACACATTTCTGCAGGATATAGTCTCGAAACTCGATAATGTTCATTAATACACAGTTAATACACAGTTTTTACTGAAATTTGGGTAATGTTCAATAATACACAGTTTACCTGTAGTTAACGCTACATAACTGCCAAAAGCTGCTATTTATCACTTTAAGCCTCCTAAAACACATTTCTGCAGGATATAACTCGATAATGTTCATTAATACACAGTTTACCTGTAGTTAACGCTACATAACTGCCAAAAGCTGCTATTTATCACTTTAAGCCTCCTAAAACACATTTCTGCAGGATATAGTCTCGAAACTCGATAATGTTCATTAATACACAGTTTACCTGTAGTTTACGCAACATTACTGCCAAAAGCTGCTATTTATCACTTTAAGCCTCCTAAAACACATTTCTGCAGGATATAGTCTCGAAACTCGATAATGTTCATTAATACACAGTTTACCTGTAGTTAACGCTACATAACTGCCAAAAGCTGCTATTTATCACTTTAAGCCTCCTAAAACACATTTCTGCAGGATATAGTCTCGAAACTCGATAATGTTCATTAATACACAGTTTACCTGTAGTTAACGCTACATAACTGCCAAAAGCTGCTATTTATCACTTTAAGCCTCCTAAAACACATTTCTGCAGGATATAGTCTCGAAACTATAATGTTCATTAATACACAGTTTACCTGTAGTTAACGCTACATAACTGCCAAAAGCTGCTATTTATCACTTTAAGCCTCCTAAAACACATTTCTGCAGGATATAGTCTCGAAACTCGATAATGTTCATTAATACACAGTTTACCTGTAGTTTACGCGACATAACTGCCAAAAGCTGCTATTTATCACTTTAAGCCTCCTAAAACACATTTCTGCAGGATATAGTCTCGAAACTCGATAATGTTCATTAATACACAGTTTACCTGTAGTTAACGCTACATAACTGCCAAAAGCTGCTATTTATCACTTTAAGCCTCCTAAAACACATTTCTGCAGGATATAGTCTCGAAACTCGATAATGTTCATTAATACACAGTTTACCTGTAGTTAACGCTACATAACTGCCAAAAGCTGCTATTTATCACTTTAAGCCTCCTAAAACACATTTCTGCAGGATATAGTCTCGAAACTATAATGTTCATTAATACACAGTTTACCTGTAGTTAACGCTACATAACTGCCAAAAGCTGCTATTTATCACTTTAAGCCTCCTAAAACACATTTCTGCAGGATATAGTCTCGAAACTCGATAATGTTCATTAATACACAGTTTACCTGTAGTTTACGCAACATTACTGCCAAAAGCTGCTATTTATCACTTTAAGCCTCCTAAAACACATTTCTGCAGGATATAGTCTCGAAACTCGATAATGTTCATTAATACACAGTTTACCTGTAGTTAACGCTACATAACTGCCAAAAGCTGCTATTTATCACTTTAAGCCTCCTAAAACACATTTCTGCAGGATATAGTCTCGAAACTCGATAATGTTCATTAATACACAGTTTACCTGTAGTTAACGCTACATAACTGCCAAAAGCTGCTATTTATCACTTTAAGCCTCCTAAAACACATTTCTGCAGGATATAGTCTCGATAATGTTCATTAATACACAGTTTACCTGTAGTTAACGCTACATAACTGCCAAAAGCTGCTATTTATCACTTTAAGCCTCCTAAAACACATTTTTGCAGGATATAGTCTCGAAACTCGATAATGTTCATTAATACACAGTTTACCTGTAGTTTACGCGACATTACTGCCAAAAGCTGCTATTTATCACTTTAAGCCTCCTAAAACACATTTCTGCAGGATATAGTCTCGAAACTCGATAATGTTCATTAATACACAGTTTACCTGTAGTTAACGCAACATTACTGCCAAAAGCTGCTATTTATCACTTTAAGCCTCCTAAAACACATTTCTGCAGGATATAGTCTCGAAACTCGATAATGTTCATTAATACACAGTTTACCTGTAGTTTACGCGACATTACTGCCAAAAGCTGCTATTTATCACTTTAAGCCTCCTAAAACACATTTCTGCAGGATATAGTCTCGAAACTCGATAATGTTCATTAATACACAGTTTACCTGTAGTTAACGCGACATTACTGCCAAAAGCTGCTATTTATCACTTTAAGCCTCCTAAAACACATTTCTGCAGGATATAGTCTCGAAACTCGATAATGTTCATTAATACACAGTTTTTACTGAAATTTGGGTAATGTTCAATAATACACAGTTTACCTGTTTAACGCGACATAACTGCCAAAAGCTGCTATTTATCACTTTAAGCCTCCTAAAACACATTTCTGCAGGATATAGTCTCGAAACTCGATAATGTTCATTAATACACAGTTTTTACCCTGTAGTTGTTCAATACACAGTTTACCTGTACATAACTGCCAAAAGCTGCTATTTATCACTTTAAGCCTCCTAAAACACATTTCTGCAGGATATAGTCTCGAAACTCGATAATGTTCATTAATACACAGTTTACCTGTAGTTTACGCGACATTACTGCCAAAAGCTGCTATTTATCACTTTAAGCCTCCTAAAACACATTTCTGCAGGATATAACTCGATAATGTTCATTAATACACAGTTTACCTTTGTAGTTAACGCTACATAACTGCCAAAAGCTGCTATTTATCACTTTAAGCCTCCTAAAACACATTTCTGCAGGATATAGTCTCGAAACTCGATAATGTTCATTAATACACAGTTTACCTGTAGTTAACGCTACATAACTGCCAAAAGCTGCTATTTATCACTTTAAGCCTCCTAAAACACATTTCTTGCAGGATATAGTCTCGAAACTCGATAATGTTCATTAATACACAGTTTACCTGTAGTTAACGCTTACATTACTGCCAAAAGCTGCTATTTATCACTTTAAGCCTCCTAAAACACATTTCTGCAGGATATAGTCTCGAAACTCGATAATGTTCATTAATACACAGTTTACCTGTAGTTAACGCCACATAACTGCCAAAAGCTGCTATTTATCACTTTAAGCCTCCTAAAACACATTTCTGCAGGATATAGTCTCGAAACTCGATAATGTTCATTAATACACAGTTTACCTGTAGTTAACGCTTTACATAACTGCCAAAAGCTGCTATTTATCACTTTAAGCCTCCTAAAACACATTTTTGCAGGATATAGTCTCGAAACTCGATAATGTTCATTAATACACAGTTTACCTGTAGTTTTACGCGACATTACTGCCAAAAGCTGCTATTTATCACTTTAAGCCTCCTAAAACACATTTCTGCAGGATATAAACTCGATAATGTTCATTAATACACAGTTTACCTGTAGTTAACGCTACATTACTGCCAAAAGCTGCTATTTATCACTTTAAGCCTCCTAAAACACATTTCTGCAGGATATAGTCTCGAAACTCGATAATGTTCATTAATACACAGTTTACCTGTAGTTAACGCTACATAACTGCCAAAAGCTGCTATTTATCACTTTAAGCCTCCTAAAACACATTTCTGCAGGATATAGTCTCGAAACTCGATAATGTTCATTAATACACAGTTTACCTGTAGTTAACGCTACATAACTGCCAAAAGCTGCTATTTATCACTTTAAGCCTCCTAAAACACATTTCTGCAGGATATAGTCTCGAAACTCGATAATGTTCATTAATACACAGTTTACCTGTAGTTTACGCAACATTACTGCCAAAAGCTGCTATTTATCACTTTAAGCCTCCTAAAATACATTTCTGCAGGATATAGTCTCGAAACTCGATAATGTTCATTAATACACAGTTTACCTGTAGTTAACGCATTACATAACTGCCAAAAGCTGCTATTTATCACTTTAAGCCTCCTAAAACACATTTCTGCAGGATATAGTCTCGAAACTCGATAATGTTCATTAATACACAGTTTACCTGTAGTTAACGCTACATAACTGCCAAAAGCTGCTATTTATCACTTTAAGCCTCCTAAAACACATTTCTGCAGGATATAGTCTCGATAATGTTCATTAATACACAGTTTACCTGTAGTTAACGCTACATAACTGCCAAAAGCTGCTATTTATCACTTTAAGCCTCCTAAAACACATTTTTGCAGGATATAGTCTCGAAACTCGATAATGTTCATTAATACACAGTTTACCTGTAGTTTACGCGACATTACTGCCAAAAGCTGCTATTTATCACTTTAAGCCTCCTAAAACACATTTCTGCAGGATATAACTCGATAATGTTCATTAATACACAGTTTACCTGTAGTTAACGCTACATTACTGCCAAAAGCTGCTATTTATCACTTTAAGCCTCCTAAAACACATTTCTGCAGGATATAGTCTCGATATAATGTTCATTAATACACAGTTTACCTGTAGTTAACGCTACATAACTGCCAAAAGCTGCTATTTATCACTTTAAGCCTCCTAAAACACATTTCTGCAGGATATAGTCTCGAAACTCGATAATGTTCATTAATACACAGTTTACCTGTAGTTTACGCGACATTACTGCCAAAAGCTGCTATTTATCACTTTAAGCCTCCTAAAACACATTTCTGCAGGATATAGTCTCGAAACTCGATAATGTTCATTAATACACAGTTTACCTTCAATAGTTTACGCGACATTACTGCCAAAAGCTGCTATTTATCACTTTAAGCCTCCTAAAACACATTTCTGCAGGATATAGTCTCGATAATGTTCATTAATACACAGTTTACCTGTAGTTAACGCTACATAACTGCCAAAAGCTGCTATTTATCACTTTAAGCCTCCTAAAACACATTTTTGCAGGATATAGTCTCGAAACTCGATAATGTTCATTAATACACAGTTTACCTGTAGTTTACGCAACATTACTGCCAAAAGCTGCTATTTATCACTTTAAGCCTCCTAAAACACATTTCTGCAGGATATAGTCTCGAAACTCGATAATGTTCATTAATACACAGTTTACCTGTAGTTAACGCTACATAACTGCCAAAAGCTGCTATTTATCACTTTAAGCCTCCTAAAACACATTTCTGCAGGATATAGTCTCGAAACTCGATAATGTTCATTAATACACAGTTTACCTGTAGTTTACGCGACATTACTGCCAAAAGCTGCTATTTATCACTTTAAGCCTCCTAAAACACATTTCTGCAGGATATAGTCTCTCGATAATGTTCATTAATACACAGTTTACCTGTAGTTAACGCTACATAACTGCCAAAAGCTGCTATTTATCACTTTAAGCCTCCTAAAACACATTTCTGCAGGATATAGTCTCGAAACTCGATAATGTTCATTAATACACAGTTTACCTGTAGTTAACGCTACATAACTGCCAAAAGCTGCTATTTATCACTTTAAGCCTCCTAAAACACATTTCTGCAGGATATAGTCTCAAACTCGATAATGTTCATTAATACACAGTTTACCTGTAGTTTACGCGACATTACTGCCAAAAGCTGCTATTTATCACTTTAAGCCTCCTAAAACACATTTCTGCAGGATATAGTCTCGAAACTCGATAATGTTCATTAATACACAGTTTACCTCCAGTTTACATTACTGTCAAAAGCTGCTATTTATCACTTTAAGCCTCCTAAAACACATTTCTGCAGGATATAGTCTCGAAACTCGATAATGTTCATTAATACACAGTTTACCTGAAATTTACGCGACATTTACTGCCAAAAAGCTGCTATTTATCACTTTAAG
This sequence comes from Anoplopoma fimbria, assembly GCF_027596085.1. Lineage (NCBI taxonomy): Eukaryota > Metazoa > Chordata > Actinopteri > Perciformes > Anoplopomatidae > Anoplopoma > Anoplopoma fimbria. Next base: position 591 of record NW_026550643.1, on the reverse strand, counting down.
CCTCCTAAAACACATTTCTGCAGGATATAGTCTCGAAACTCGATAATGTTCATTAATACACAGTTTACGCGACATTACTGTCAAAAGCTGCGAAACTCGATAATGTTCATTAATACACAGTTTACCTGTAGTTAACGCTACATAACTGCCAAAAGCTGCTATTTATCACTTTAAGCCTCCTAAAACACATTTCTGCAGGATATAGTCTCGAAACTCGATAATGTTCATTAATACACAGTTTACCTGTAGTTTACGCTACATTACTGCCAAAAGCTGCTATTTATCACTTTAAGCCTCCTAAAACACATTTCTGCAGGATATAGTCTCGAAACTCGATAATGTTCATTAATACACAGTTTACCTGTAGTTAACGCTACATAACTGCCAAAAGCTGCTATTTATCACTTTAAGCCTCCTAAAACACATTTCTGCAGGATATAGTCTCGAAACTCGATAATGTTCATTAATACACAGTTTACCTGTAGTTAACGCTACATTACTGCCAAAAGCTGCTATTTATCACTTTAAGCCTCCTAAAACACATTTCTGCAGGATATAGTCTCAAACTCGATAATGTTCATTAATACACAG
>NW_026550642.1:0-4716 GCF_027596085.1 Anoplopoma fimbria | reverse complement strand
AGCCCAACAAATAGCTGGAGAGATATTTCACCAAAAATGTCATTTCTAGAGCCCATGCAGCTAGCATGGCTTAGATATTGCTGTATTTTATGTCTTATACCTCCCTTCCATTACTTGTTTACCGACAGCAGCGTATCCTCCAGAGAAATCCTGAAAGTGGGCGTTAAGCGCGACCCTGCCACAGCGAATAACAAATGACTCCTGGCGTCTGGACCAGCCGGGTCCGAGCAAATATATGGTTTTGAGAGAATGTCAGTCCAAACAAGCCATTACAAAGGGAGTGGGCTGTGGTGCAGAACGAGGTGGATGAAAGGGGAAACCAACCTGCTTGTTAACACAAATATAGAGATCCGTACACCCCTTATTTTTAGGAAAATTTGAGTGAAATCATTCACGTTACCTTCCCACCCTCCCTTTTGTTCAAGCTCAACAAATCAACCACTGCCTTCTTGAGGTGGGTTTGTGCACACATTCATCAATATGCACCCAGAGCTCTGTTGGTTTATGCAGTTATTTAACTAGTTCAACGAAAGGGGTTTTGAACATCTTTCTAAACAGCACTGTTGCTTGTCTATTGACACTCGCTAATAACTGTCTCTGCTGTATACAAGTTCCATAATTCATTATAATTAAGTCGCAGACATTTCTCAGCTGAACGCCCTTGCACTGCAGCTGGCAAACGGAATTGATGTCGGTAAAAGAATAAATAAGCCCCCCATTTAACGCTCCTCTAACCATGTTTGCCACATTCATCATTATCATCTATTTTACCTCGAAGCAAGGGTTTCACACGAGACACAGTGTGTGTGTGCATTCATAAGCCCCTCTGTGTTTAAACAAAGCCACCATGTTGATGTTTGTTTCCCCGCAGTGAATGCAGTGGACCACAGCGACACTGACCTGGTCGACTTTAAGAACAAATGGGGGGGGGGGGGATACTGCGCACAGGCAGCCAAGGTCCTTTCTGCCCCACGAGGCTGCTCGCTGATCGCGGATGATAAATGGCTGAACATGGCTGAACCCTCATTTGGCTCTCCCGCATCAGGTGATAAAGCCGGAGCCCTTGTCAGGGATGGAGTGTGCTCCGCTTCTGCAAGGACGAGGCCTCACACCCACAGAGACACTGAAAGAGAGCGGACTTAATATTCACAGCGGGCAGGGCAGACAGTGCGCGCTCTGAACTGGCTGTGGAGAGGTGTCAGCACAGCTCTGTACCCGAGTGGAGAGGGGAGGCATACTATACTAGTAAGTGAAGGCGTACCTACAGCTTCTATTTATTGTATAGCTCATCATGAAGCTGTCAGAGTCACATTAACCTGGATGAGCTTGTGTCACTCTTGCTTAGGAAGGATGATACCCTGAAATGATGACTGAACGCGAAGACTTGAAAATAACTAACTTATGTCACTGCATTATTCTGGACTAGTTATGGATTAAACACGGACACTGCTGAGTTATTTACAGCGTAGTCACTGAGGCAGTCTAAGGTGGGGAGGCCACTTGGCAACCGCACACTTTGTTAAATTGGACGATTAATTATCTTAGTGGGCCTTACCGGGCTAATCACTCCTCAAACATCCCCGCATAATGCAAATCTATTTTGACGAAGTGAAAAGAAAAATCTTTTTAATTAAAGGAAGCAAGCAAACAAAGTAAAAGCCACGACTAATTATATTCAATCAGTTTGCAATCATAATGTTGCATGTCTCAATTACAGGATTTCAATGCCCCTCATCACTGTATCGTACGCGGCGTGTTTTGGATTTGAGCAGCCGCCCACTCTGTTTAAAAATGCCCACCCAGCTTCCTGCATAATAGCGTGCTGCCTTTGGTATAATTGGGATTTGGAATATAATAGAAGACAGTGAACAGGAAAGTCTCAAAGGAAATACGTGATTGTCATCTGTCTTCCATCTCTATTATAATGCATTGTACTTTCACCTCAATCTCCTTATCTCAGAAACTAATGAAGTCTTATTTGCATACAGACATTCATCACATGGAGATACATTTTCTGCACAGCTGTAGATGTTCAAAATGATTATATTGCCGTCAAGAACATATCTATTTTTGAGCATGTCAAGTGAAAAACATGTTTGTGTCTTTATGCTTTGTTGATGGTATAAATGTGAACATTTTTATAGTCGAGAAATTCATTAAAAATACAAAAAAGATGCCCTGTCAGTTGATGTCAGTGTTTTTTACCAAAGCTACTATCTGTACCTGCATCTATTTACTTCAAAAATATCTGTAGTCTGATTCATACGAGAAGTTGTCAACTGCTTCAACTGTGTTCACTGGTTTTTTCTACTCCTCATCCACACAAAATTAATGAATATCAGCTTTATTGGTCATGTACATACATAGTTACATATATACAAATTTAACTTCTGCATTTAACCCATCCCTGAGCAGTGAGCTGCTAAGAAGCGCCAGGGAGCAACTTGGGGTTAAGTGTCTTGCTCAAGGACACCTCGGCTTGTTGACTGTAGAGGCCAGGGTTCAAACCACCAACCTTGTGGTCGCAGGGCCGAGCGCTGTACCTCGTGATGCTATTGTGTGATTATGCTAAAATATACTAAAAGAATCACCATATAATTATACTAATCAAAATGATCTTATTCTTTGACTGAACAAGAGTTCTTCCACATTACGTTATTTTATGATCTTGCTTTCGTTTTAGAGCAGATGTGTGATTGCTTCGTAGCGTCAGCAGCTTAACCATTCTTTACTTGCCGCCCAACAAATTGTAAGCTTTAAAACAAGATGTTATTCAATTTTAATATTTTTTCAGGAGAGAAAGTAACCATTTAGATACCAAGGATGTGATCACTTCATCCAAATAACACCTGTTGGGAAATTGACACCGACGTTACAGGAGCTGCTGGCTGTGTTTTTGTAATAACTCTCTCTGCCAGAAGGGTAGACACAGGCCCACACAGCATGTTTAACCATGGGGGCATGCAAAAAGAATGACATGGTTTGTAGATGAACTACACCTTCAAAGAGAAAATGAATTACTCCAAATAAAAACTGTGTAACTGCTAATTGTCTTGGTAGAAATATAAACAGAAATAAAACAAGGTGTTTGTTACAATTACAAAAGCACAGAATAAATTGGACTATAATGCATTATTATTTTTAAAGTTGTGTATACAATGCAGATGATTTGAAATTGGACTGAAGTGAAACACAACTACAGCCGCCGCCACACTAGTGGCTCTAATAGACTGTAATGAGATGTTGCTCGCTGTGACAATGGGACACGCGGATGTACCTTGGGTATAATCCTTATTATGTTTACCATAGATTTATGAGGTTCACCATCTTAAATAAGCCTGTTAGCATGCTAGATGTTTGTTAATTAGCACCAAAGACAAAGAACAGCTGAGGATGATGGGAATGCTCATAGCTTTACCTTAAGTATCTAGTCACACACAAAAGTATTATGCAAATTGAAAGATTTTTGCTTGATGCTGGTATTAAACGGAAAGTCAGGAGCTCACCAAAGTCATTAGACTTTATCCTCCAGGGAACACAGATTTTTTTTTGGGACGGTCCCTAACTTCAGTTTTCCATTAGTTTTCCAGTCTTGCACTGTGCCAGGCTTCATAGCATGAGGTAAAAATAACAACTGTACAACATCAGCAAAGTATTACAGCAAAAACAGTACGTGCTTTCTGCATCTAGCAGAAAATTACAACATGTCAATGTCATAAGCACAAGGTTTACTAATCATTACAGCGCTGCGGCATGAAAGCCTTCTCCTTCAATATCCATCTGACATGTATGTTTCATGTGCATTAACCACCAGTTTGAAAAACTCCTTTGCGTGTTTTGTGTGGGCGATGTCACCTGATATCTTGTTATTTATTTGTGTTTTTTTCGGTGATGGTATCACTAAATTGAATTTTCCGCTCAAAACTAAATTTGACCTCTTTTCACTATATTGTAACAGCCATGTTGTTGTTTTGATCTGTTCGTGAACTGTGTTGCTGAGCTACCTGGATCTCATCAATAAATCTCATCACAGTAAAATGGGGAATTAAATTACACAAAACAATTTACATCTTTAAAGAAATCGAAACCTGACATAACGCTATTGGACCAGAACTGTACAAAAGACAAACGGACTGTGAAAAGAGCTGTCGGCAGCTCAACTAGAGACACCGCTAAAATACGAGTCGCAGCAGATCAGCCGCTCACGTTGGCTGTGTGGCTGCTCCAACCTGTTAACATGGCCGCCGACATGAAAAGCAAGTGGTTCCGAGATAAAAAGGAGCAGCTAAAGCCCGTAGTAGGAACTATGACCTGTGAGGGTGTGACATATATGCCAGTTGTTGTGAAATTTAGATCTCCCTCGTGTGGGGGCTTAAGCCAAAACGTGTGTGTGTCCATCACGGTGAAGACGTTACTGCAAAATCCATGTAGTGACTGTAGCTACATGTAGCTCTAGTGATGGGGTTGAAACCGCCCACCTCTACGTGGAGATAGTGATTTTTCTGCTGAATTGCCATTGTCATAAATGGAATACTTATGAATGTTTTTGCCATTTAGCAAATGCATTCCAGGCTCTTCTCATGGCTTCGTAAAGAATGAGTGTCACTTCAAAGCCATAATCTAATAATGGGATTTATTTTCTTCTAGAATCAGTGTGGATCATATAATATCAGCTTCAGCAAAAAGAATGATATGATTATTCTGTTTATCCTTTAA
>NW_026550641.1:0-4164 GCF_027596085.1 Anoplopoma fimbria | reverse complement strand
AATAATAATCAATCCTTTATTAGTCCCACAATGGGGAAATTATTTCTCTGCATTTAACCCATCCGGAGGAGCAGTGGGCTGCAATGAAGCGCCCGGGGAGCAACTTGGGGTTAGGTGTCTTGCTCAAGGACACCTCGGCATGTTGCCGGTAGAGGGTTTGAACCACCAACCTTGTGGTTACGGGACAAGCGCTACTCCTCATGCCACAGCCGCCCCATTAACGTCACATTTCATAGCAGCCCAACAAATAGCTGGAGAGATATTTCACCAAAAATGTCATTTCTAGAGCCCATGCAGCTAGCATGGCTTAGATATTGCTGTATTTTATGTCTTATACCTCCTTCCATTACTTGTTTACCGACAGCAGCGTATCCTCCAGAGAAATCCTGAAAGTGGCGTTAAGCGCGACCCTGCCACAGCGAATAACAAATGACTCCTGGCGTCTGGACCAGCCGGTCCGAGCAAATATATGGTTTTGAGAGAATGTCAGTCCAAACAAGCCATTACAAAGGGAGTGGGGCTGTGGTGCAGAACGAGGTGGATGAAAGGGGAAACCAACCTGCTTGTTAACACAAATATAGAGATCCGTACACACCCCTTATTTTTAGGAAAATTTGAGTGAAATCATTCACGTTACCTTCCCACCCTCCCTTTTGTTCAAGCTCAACAAATCAACCACTGCCTTCTTGAGGTGGGTTTGTGCACACATTCATCAATATGCACCCAGAGCTCTGTTGGTTTATGCAGTTATTTAACTAGTTCAACGAAAGGGGTTTTGAACATCTTTCTAAACAGCACTGTTGCTTGTCTATTGACACTCGCTAATAACTGTCTCTGCTGTATACAAGTTCCATAATTCATTATACGTAAGTCGCAGACATTTCTCAGCTGAACGCCTTGCACTGCAGCTGGCAAACGGAATTGATGTCGGCACAAAGAATAAATAAGCCCCCCCATTTAACGCTCCTCTAACCATGTTTGCCACATTCATCATTATCATCTATTTTACCTCGAAGCAAGGGTTTCACACGAGATACAGTGTGTGTGCATTCATAAGCCCCAGAAACAAGCCCCTCTGTGTTTAAACAAAGCCACCATGTTGATGTTTGTTTTCCCCGCAGTGAATGCAGTGGACCACAGCGACACTAGACCTGGTCGACTTTAAGAACAAATGGGGGGGGGATACTGCGCACAGGCAGCCAAGGTCCTTTCTGCCCCACGAGGCTGCTCGCTGATCGCGGATGATAAATGGCTGAACATGGCTGAACCCTCATTTGGCTCTCCCGGCATCAGGTGATAAAAGCCGGAGCCCTTGTCAGGGATGGAGTGTGCTCCGCTCTGCAAGGACGAGGCCTCACACCCACAGAGACACTGAAAGAGAGCGGACTTAATATTCACAGCGGGCAGGGCAGACAGTGCGTTCTGGAACTGTGGAGAGGTGTCAAGACACAGCTCTGTACCCGAGCGGAGAGGGGAGTGCACACTATACTAGTAAGTGAAGGTGTACCTACAGCTTCTATTTATTGTATAGCTCATCATGAAGCTGTCAGAGTCACATTAACCTGGATGAGCTTGTGTCACTCTTGCTTAGGAAGGATGATACCCTGAAATGATGACTGAACGCGAAGACTTGAAAACTTTTACTGGTTAACGTTACTGCATTATTCTGGACTAGTTATGGATTAAACACGGACACTGCTGAGTTATTTACAGCGTAGTCACTGAGGCAGTCTAAGGTGGGGGAGGCCACTTGGCAACCGCAGCACACTTTTGTACAATTGGACGATTAATTATCTTAGTGGGCCTTACCGGGCTAATCACTCCTCAAACATCCCCGCATAATGCAAATCTATTTTGTGAAGTGAAAAGAAAAATCTTTTAATTAAAGGAAGCAAGCAAACAAAGTAAAAGCCACGACTAATTATATTCAATCAGTTTGCAATCATAATGTTGCATGTCTCAATTACAGGATTTCAATGCCCTCATCACTGTAATCGCACGCGGCGTGTTTTGGATTTGAGCAGCCGGCCCACTCTGTTTAAAAATGCCCACCCAGCTTCCTATAATAGCGTGCTGCCTTTGGTATAATTGATTTGGTTTAATATAATAGAAGACAGTGAACAGGAAAGTCTCAAAGGAAATACGATTGTCATCTGTCTTCCATTCTATTATAATGCATTGTACTCTCACCTCAATCTCCTTATCTCAGAAACTAATGAAGTCTTATTTGCATACAGACATCTCATCACATGGAGATACATTTTCTGCACAGCTGTAGATGTTCAAAATGATTATATTGCCGTCAAGAACATATCTATTTTTGAGCATGTCAAGTGAAAAACATGTTTGTGTCTTTATGCTTTGTTGATGGTATAAATGTGAACATTTTTATAGTCGAGAAATTCATAAAAATACAAAAAAGATGCCCTGTCAGTTGATGTCAGTGTTTTTACCAAAGCTACTATCTGTACCTGCATCTATTTACTTCACAAAAATATCTGTAGTCTGATTCATACGAGAAGTTGTCAACTGCTTCAACTGTGTTCACTGGTTTTTTTCTACTCCTCATCCACACAAAATTAATGAATATCAGCTTTATTGGTCATGTACATACATAGTTACATATATACAAATTTAACTTCTGCATTTAACCCATCCCTGAGGAGCAGTGAGCTGCTAAGAAGCGCCCGGGGAGCAACTTGGGGTTAAGTGTCTTGCTCAAGGACACCTCGGCTTGTTGACTGTAGAGGCCAGGGTTCGAACCACCAACCTTGTGGTTGCAGGACGAGCGCTGTACCTCGTGATGCTATTGTGTGATATGCTCGCAAAATATACTAAAAAGAATCACCATATAATTATACTAATCAAAATGATCTTATTCTTTGACTGAACAAGAGTTCTTCCACATTACGTTATTTTATGATCTTGCTTTCGTTTTAGAGCAGATCGTAGCGTCAGCAGCTTAACCATTCTTTACTTGCCGCCCAAAAAATTGTAAGCTTTAAAACAAGATGTTATTCAATTTTAATATTTTTTCAGGAGAGAAAGTAACCATTTAGATACCAAGGATGTGATCACTTCATCCAAATAACACCTATTTGGAAATTGACACCGACGTTACAGGAGCTGCTGGCTGTGTTTTTGTAATAACTCTCTCTGCCAGAAGGGTAGACACAGGTCCACACAGCATGTTTAACCATGGGGGCATGCAAAAAGAATGACATGGTTTGTAGATGAACTACACCTTCAAAGAGAAAATGAATTACTCCAAATAAAAACTGTGTAACTGCTAATTGTCTTGGTAGAAATATAAGTAGAAATAAAACAAGGTGTTGTTACAATGCAAAGCACAAGTCAGAATTGGACTATAATGCATTATTTTTTTTTTAAAGTTGTGTATACAATGCAGATGATTTGAAATTGGACTGAAGTGAAACACAACTACAGCCGCCGCCACACTAGTGGCTCTAATAGACTGTAATGAGATGTTGCTCGCTGTGACAATGGGACACGCGGATGTACAGCAGGTATAATCCTTATTATGTTTACCATAGATTTATGAGGTTCACCATCTTAAATAAGCCTGTTAGCATGCTAGATGTTTGTTAATTAGCACCAAAGACAAAGAACAGCTGAGGATGATGGGAATGCTCATAGCTTTGCAAGTATCTAGTCACACACAAAAGTATTGTGCAAATTGAAAGATTTTTGCTTGATGCTGGTATTAAACGGAAAGTCAGGAGCTCACCAAAGTCATTAGACTTTATCCTCCAGGGAACACAGATTTTTTTTTGGGACGGTCCCTAACTTCAGTTTTCCATTAGTTTTCCAGTCTTGCAATGTGCCAGGCTTCATATCATGAGGTAAAAATAACAACTGTACAACATCAGCAAAGTATTACAGCAAAAACAGTACGTGCTTTCTGCATCTAGCAGAAAATTACAACATGTCAATGTCATAAGCACAAGGTTTACTAATCATTACAGCGCTGCGGCATGAAAGCCTTCTCCTTCAATATCCATCTGACATGTATGTTTCATGTGCATTAACCACCAGTTTGAAAAACTCCTTTTGCGTGTTTTGTGTGGGCGATGTCACCTGATATCTTGTTATCTATTTGTGTTTTTTCGGTGATGGTATCACTAAATTGAATTTTCCGCTCAA
>NW_026550640.1:0-647 GCF_027596085.1 Anoplopoma fimbria | reverse complement strand
AATAACAGAGCCAGTAAAGGGGATGTTTTTAACGCACTTTATCTAGTGGGTCGTTTGATTTTGCTGCTTATTTCTCTACGGGTGCTAGTGTTTTATCCGTTGTTGGATTTTATCTAATTTAATTTAATTTGTTTTATGCTTTAGGATGATTTCATGGGTATGGATATTATCAGTTCTATATTTTGTTTAATGTATAATTTGCTTTATGAGTGAGTGGCTTTACTAGTTTTGTCTTACATCAATCATATTGATATGGCAATTAAGTATTGAATCTTAAAAATCTTATATTTCTACAACTGTGTTTATTAAAATACTTTCTGAGACATTAAAGATGAAGACTCCAAGTTCTTTAAAAACAGTTTAACATGCATATGTTATATAAATAGATCATCTTTCATCGCATTTTTTATCCACAGGGGCAGACCTAGTACTGGGTCCATCAGATTAAACAGGCTAAAATAAACACAGAGGACTAGACCATTTCATTTTTCACCTTTTAAAAGACACCTCATAAATTAAACAAGATTAACTGCCACAGTGACAGCAGGTGTGGCTATGATATTTTACTTCTTTAATAAAAATGTGTACCCACTTCACTAGAGTGGCTATCCATCACCACACACACACAGAATCTGGAACACATATAT
>NW_026550639.1:0-531 GCF_027596085.1 Anoplopoma fimbria | reverse complement strand
ATGGTGTCATGGTACAAGAATGATAAACAGTTGGGGAGAGATTGCAGTGGTTTCCCCCCTCCAGCTGGTTTAATATACAAATGGTGGTGAAAGAAATATATTTAGATCATTTACTTTATTAGTGGGAATACCACTCAAAAAAAAACCTCCATCACAATTGAAAGCCCCACAGTGGAATTGTTACTAGAGGAAAGGTATGCAAGTACTTTTGGCAAAGTGTAATTCAAGAAAAATATTTTTTATTATTGTAGTAACTTTAAAGTGTTACAAGTGTTAACATAACGTTAATATAATCTAGATCTGTGTTTATGTAACAAGAAATACAGCAAGCAAAGAGCAGAATACTATTTTAAAGGTTCTCTTTATGATATTCTGAACAATGAACCAATAAGAAGCAAGCACAACTTGAAGTGATCACTGGACTGATCACATGTATGCCTAGAGCCAATCACAGGAAAGGAGTTGCCCTACCTCTGCCAAATAGTTCATTCTTTAAAAATGCAATTTTACTCTGTACTTTTGTATTTATAA
>NW_026550638.1:0-3033 GCF_027596085.1 Anoplopoma fimbria | reverse complement strand
CGATCTTTAAAAAAAGCCTTTGGCTCATCTGCATCTGGCTCAAGGTTTACAAAAGAAGTATAACAATGTAGAATGTTCGATCGATTTTACACCAGACTATGAGACAACAAACCACGTCCTCACGCGTCACACCTGTATATGTATGGACAATCATGTTTTGATTTCAACAGAGCTCTTGACTTCATCTGGTAGAATGTGCTGCACTGTAAATAGTTTTTTTAATGATGGACAAAAAAAAGAAGTATATTCTGTGATAATTGACTTTATCAAAACAAAACAAAACCAAAGACGGTGTTAAACAGGGTTCCTCGATTCCCACCTGGTTTAATATTCAAATGGTGGTGAAAGAAATATATTTAGATCATTTACTTCAGTAAAAGTAGGAATACCACTCAAAAAAAAATTGAATAGAATAGAATTGTTACTAGAGGAAAGGTATGCAAGTACTTTCGGCAAAGTGTAATTCAAGAAAAAAACAAAACTTTTTATATTATTGAATTGGATTATTATGAAGTATATATATCGAAATAGAAAAATATTTTTTATTTATCTTATAAGCTCATCATATGAATTTTCCTTCACGATATGTGAAGTAAGCAGTCAGCTGTTTACCATGTTGTACTACTGTAATAATCCAGAGTGTAAGAAATGTACAATAGTGTACACATTAACACTATATACACACACACAATATGCACTATACTACACTATACACCACACTACTACATACATGATACAACACACAGTAGCACACTACCATTAAAGAAGATGTTGCAGACAAATCATTATAGGTATGATGAAACATTTGGGCCTCTCTTCCTCCAGGGTACGCCGATGTTAGACATCCAGTTCAATTAACTAGTCATGGTTAGAACGGTTTAACCTGTAAAACACAGTTGTATAATGTCCACTGTGGCTCTGGAGGAGCTTTTGTCTAGTCTGAGAAAAAAACTGATGATGTCTTGAGGGTTACTTTCCCTGATGATGTCAGCAGAGCTATTTTGGCTTGACTCAGAGTTATTGTTTTTTAATTCGGGGTATGCACGTCCTCAGAAGTCAACGCGTCGTATATCCAAGATGCAATACGCAACATGACCAGTAGGGGCTGTATAGTGATGTGACAGGGGAGCTCCTCATTTAGTCGCCTCACATCCCATTTGCTATGGCCGTTTTTCTCTTTCTGCTGCAATTCTCAGAATTAACAATATAGTAACCGTAGTACCGTGTTTATTGTTTTCATGCTAATCTAGAATTTCTATATGATCTGCGTTCTCTGGAGTTCCCTCTTGTGGAATCCTGCAGTAACAGGAGTAGTAGGTTTTTGTTTTGATGGGTCTCGTTGCTCTCATCAGTCGCAATACAAAACCTCACATAAACTCACTGTATGCTACCGCCCAGCACCAGGAGCAGACAGACACAGTTAGTGACTAGCTGAAGGACATAAAAGGAGCCGTTACAGCAGCTAAAGAGGTAGATATTTGCCTCAGGAATTGGTGGAGACCAAACAGAGCTTGAAGGAGAGTGAGTGATGGACTTGCATTAACCAGGTGGCCAGAGGCTGAACTCCAAATAAATGTGTCTTGTGTGGATGTGCAAACAGGCAGCAGCTAGCAACAAAGTGGCCACAAAAAAACTAAAGATCAAACACTTTCACAAGTGCCATTGACGAAACAAAGACATCATGTCAGAGCAGAGTTTTGGGATGAGGAAGTGTGCTGTGCTCATTAGCTTCTTGTATAAATGTGCTGACAGCACAACAAGAGTGTTCTCAACAAGGCTTGAGGCGATAAATAGTGGGTGGCCTACATGGGAATGAGGTGATTGGTGGAGGAGCTCAGGTGAGGGGAATGAGGTGATTAGACTGTGGGCAGATGGGAGCGGCAGATGTTAGATTAGAGGAATAAAGTCTGACGACTTCTGGCGGACGGGGAAAGGGGCTCGGTAATGTGGAAATGAAAAGGGCATAGGTGCAGAATGAGCATGATGCTGCCATCAGATACTCGCCTTTGGAAACAGCTATGCAGCATAACAAAAATCCTTAGTATTGAGAGAGGCATTTGTTCATTTTTGGAAAAATGTGTTTTTAAATGGGAAAATAGATGTGTTAGGCTGCATCCGTCTAACTCTGTGCCCATTTTAGGTCAAGGTCTTGGCCCATTAACTTCACTTAAGTGGATGGATATATGAACACCAAACTACTAAATGAACCAAAGGCAATGGGAGACCATGTGGCAGGATTAACATTCTCTCTCAGAACCAGAACAATCTGTTCCTGTACCCTCTGGTCTCCTTCAAAGGTATCTGAGTTATCCTGCTCAATAATGGATGAGAACCACTGACAGAGACTTTGAGTGCATTTGTAGCACTAGTTTCACTGATGCTTTCATTCCAGAGTTTCCTCAACTCTTCCTAGCCAAGACTGCACTGTTTGATCTGAACAAAAAGGGTCAGGGCCAAAAAAGAAGTTCTGTGAATAATTAGGACAGCTGTCTCAAATTGTCGGAAATGGAAATGAATACCTGATATTATTTTAACATACCTCCACCTGTAGACAATGAGTGGTTTTGTTATATCTGCAGTTTATTCTTTTGGATTGTTGCTGTATCCTTTGTTTTTATATTACTTTTAATAATTGTAAATAAACTAAATTAAAGTATGGGTCACACATACATGCAGTGGATATTGAAAACCTTAATAAAAAGGGATCACTGGACTGATCACATGTATGCCGAGAGCCAATCAGAGGAAAGGAGTTGCCCTACCTCTGCCAAATTGTTCATTCTTTAAAAATGCAATTTTACTCTGACTCTGCAGAAACAGTGATTGTGATTGACATGAAATATAACTGACATTGTGTGAAGCCCCTGATATAACACTCTAATATGTACTACGTTCAATAGACCAGCTCAAGGGTCCACTATGGGGAATGTTTCTAAATATATATTTCAAGTACTTTTGTAATATTTTGAGGTTCCTGTAATTTACATTATTGTACTACTTTACTACATTTCTCATGCAAATATTGTACTTTGT
>NW_026550637.1:0-3068 GCF_027596085.1 Anoplopoma fimbria | reverse complement strand
CATCTATAGAAGTTCCGTGACCGTGGAGAGGAAAGGTTCGTTTCTCACTGGATTTGTCATCTATAAAGGTTAAATAAAAAAATGAGCCGGGTGCCCCTCACAAAAATGTGGGGAAATTTTTGTAGAGCCCTATATCCAAAATGGCTGCTGCCAGCCAAGCTGGAAATTTACTTTTTAATGGTTTTGCCCACAGTGCTGCATAATACATGGTTTCTGAGACTATTTGGGTCAAGAAATTCACAAATGATGTAGATTTATTGATTTGACCTATTTTTGACCTTCAAATTCAAGATGGCTGCCACTTTTGGCTCTTTAAATGTCAATTTTTCAAAATCGTCAGAGAGCCTTAATATTAGGCTCAAATGAAAGGTCTGCTCATACTGAGTTCAGTTATGGATAGTAAAATTACAAGTAGGCTATGCAGAAGTCATCTGAAAGGTAAAAAAGATCAAGGTTTGTGGTTGATGAGAATTAAACTGCTGATGTTATTAGTTACCTGAACTGTGCTGTTCAATTGATCCCTTCATTTCATTATGAACTGGAAGATAATTAACAATTCTCAATGGCATAAAATATCTCTAAAGTTGTCTTCTGCAGTTATTCAACAAAGCATACCTCACTCCCAATCAGTCAGCCCCACATCCAAGTGATGTGCAAACACGCTCTCTCTCTAATGTTTACGTTTCAACATTGGTCTCCTTCCATTCGTCCTTTACACATATTTATTATTCCCCCTTGTCATCTCTCCCTGTAATCAATTCATCCTCAGTTCGTCCTTTCGGTCCCGGGTGTTTTGATCACAAACCTCAGTGTGTTTTACGTTAAGGTTTCATCCTCAGAAAGGGGAGGGACAAGGGAAGATTACAAGTCGTTTTTCTCTTGATAGCTCTAACCTTCGTCGGCGGTGTCACCGGCGTGGCAGGCGATAAGAAGGCTCCGCTGTCGGCTGGGGTTTGATTGGACGGTGATACATCAACATTATTCACTTAGATTATTTTTATCATTATGAGGTGATTACATTGAGGCAGCAGTCTCATCCCTTGGCATCAGCGATGAGCAGCTCGTTCAGAACTTGGCTGCACGGCTATCGAAGATGATCAAAGTCACACCTACTGTTCCATGGCCACCTTGCATTGATCATCTTGAGGAAGATGAACAGTTGTGTGAGTTGCTGTTGAAGCTTTTGACTTGGCTAAAACAGCCTCAGAGAAAAACTGCCGACCTCAGCCCTGCAACACTCAGTCTGGCTTCCATGATCACCTACCACATTACTGGACAGCGCACTACCACTGCTATCAACCTGGGTGTAAATGTCCATGGCATGACTCGAAGTAAAGATCTGGTAGACACTCTACACAAGAGTGGTGTCTGCATCAGCTATGCAGACACGCTGCTCCTTTATGACCACTGGGCTTTGATGGATATAGAGGCATCATCAACCTGCCCACAGGAGATTGCAGATGGCAAGCCAGCTATTGTTATTATCGACAATGATGACTTCAAAATTGACACCCTGACAGGTAACTCAACAGGAGCCCATCGAACAAATGTTATGTATGTGCAGCCAGAGAGCTATAACAAGAAACCAGATGAAGTTCCTGCTGCAAGGCTCTCCAAGAAGAAGGAAATCTCTGCACAGCTGAGGCAGAAGTGTGCAGAGCTGACAAAGGTCCATCAGTACAGATGCCCACCTGGTAGCAAGAGTGAGCCACCAGCTCGTCCCATGGTAGATCTACCAGTGAATGGCACAGCTCCACAGCGTGCTCGCTCTGTCATACATGCACTGTCTCGCATAGACACTGATGGTTCAAGACCACCACCTCAACAGCAGCAGGTTCCGGGATACAGTGGTGCTCAGTCTTGCCATCATCTACCACACAACAAGAGCAAGCCTTACTACCACACAACGTACAATGAACCTCCAAACAAGTCAGTGATGCATGACATTATGATTAAACAACTGAATGCCATGCACAAGATGCAGATATCATCATACCTCTCCATGTGATCACTGGCAGTGACCACACCTCAGGGTTCTATGGGCATGGGAAGAAGAAGGTGTTGGAGAAGGTGAAGATCAATTCTGAGGCAAGAGAGCTCCTGGGACGCAGTGGGCGAGAGTCTTGAATTAAAACATGACGTCAGAGCGGATATGAAGGCATTTGTCCTCTCCGTCATTTATGCTGAGAGTGCAGATGTGAGCTGCGGGCAGGCCAGAGTTTCCAAATGGCACAAACTGAAGAATAAGAGTACAATCCGTCTCCCACCTGACGATGACTCTTTGAATCTTCATATGGAAAGGTCAAACTACCTTACATATTGCCAGCTCCATTACAATCTACAAGAGCATCCTTCTCCCATTGGTCACGGCTGGGAACTAGTGAATGGAAAGTGTCGACCAGTGCGTCACACCCTGCCCCCCTTGCCCCAGCAGTTCACACCTCATGACTGCTCAGACGAAAGTAGCAGTGATGATGAGATGAGTCAGTGTGGAGACTCAACAGATTCAGATGGAGTCTTTTTAGTTAATTCAATAAATAAATTGTTAAAAAATGTTAATGTTATGTTAATAAAAACAACCCCAAGCTAAAGAATCTTCTCTGTCTCCCTGCTTTCATTGGTTCCACCCAAGACATCTGATAACCTATGTGTATGTTGTAATTTTACTATCCATAACTGAATTCAGTATGAGCAGACCTTTCATTTGAGCCTAATATTAAGGCTCTCTGGACGATTTTGAAAAATTGACATTTAAAGAGCCAAAAGTGGCAGCCATCTTGAATTTGAAGGTCAAAAATAGGTCAAATCAATAAATCTACATCATTTGTGAATTTCTTGACCCAAATAGTCTCAGAAACCATGTATTATGCAGCACTGTGGGCAAAACCATTAAAAAGTAAATTTCCAGCTTGGCTGGCAGCAGCCATTTTGGATATAGGGCTCTACAAAAATTTCCCCACATTTTTGTGAGGGGCACCCCGGCTCATTTTTTTATTTAACCTTTATAGATGACAAATCCAGTGAGAAACGAACCTTTCCTCTCCACGGTCACGGAACTTCTATAGATG
>NW_026550636.1:0-869 GCF_027596085.1 Anoplopoma fimbria | reverse complement strand
GCAGACTTACAACAGCGTAGAGTAAAGTGCACACAAGAGACATAGTAGAAGAAGACAAGCTAAAAATAAAAAATAAAAAATAAAAATAAAATAAAACAAGTATTATAAAAACAGAAGAAAAAACAACAATAACTGAAATATTATATTTACAGACAGAGAAAAAAACAACAACTATTTTAACTATTTTTAACTTTTTTTAACTAAATATATCCTTTTGTTCTTGTTTTTACTAATTCACACAGACCCTTTATAAGAACACTACTAAAAGAAGGACAGGCTTCCAATACAGTAAGGAGAAGAAAAGATACACAATCAGCTATCTTTTAGTTTTAACAGCTGAATCAATGCCCAAAGACCGTATTCAGTAAGAGAAGGAAAATAGGCCATAACATTTGTTCTGATTGGTCTAAAGTCTTGAAATCTGGTACAAACATACTTTGGGTAAGTGTCATTTTACAATCAACACTTGAAAGGATGAAGGCACTTGCAAATTACAAGGTAACACAAAATGTAAACCATACTTTGGTGTTTCATTTTTTCCTCTTTACTTAAGAGTGTACC
This sequence comes from Anoplopoma fimbria, assembly GCF_027596085.1. Classification (NCBI taxonomy): domain Eukaryota; kingdom Metazoa; phylum Chordata; class Actinopteri; order Perciformes; family Anoplopomatidae; genus Anoplopoma; species Anoplopoma fimbria. The sequence continues at coordinate 308 of NW_026550636.1, read as the reverse complement.
TAAACACTGGCAACGAGGACTATTTTGGGTAGATAATAATAATAATAAATATGAAAAAAACAAGTATTATAAATAAGCAATAAAAAAAAAAACAGTAGAAAAACAACAATAACTGAAATATTATATTTACAGACAGAGAAAAAAACAACAACTATTTTAACTTTTTTTTAACTAAATATATCCTTTTGTTCTTGTTTTTACTAATTCACACAGGCCCTTTATAAGAACACTACTAAAAGAAGGACAGGCTTCCAATACAGTAAGGAGAAGAAAAAAAACGACTACACTAATATAAAAGTACACTACAT
>NW_026550635.1:0-2288 GCF_027596085.1 Anoplopoma fimbria | reverse complement strand
GGAAATTTATATTTACAGAGAAAAAAACAACAACTATTTTAACTATTTTTTAACTAAATATATCCTTTTGTTCTTGTTTTTACTAATTCACACAGACCCTTTATAAGAACACTACTAAAAGAAGGACAGGCTTCCAATACAGTAAGGAGAAAAAAAACACGACTACACTAATATAAAAGTACACTACATTAAAACTCACCTGTTCCTCTCTGCCTTCCCCTAGGGTCTTGATAATTTGGATTGCTTGTGTTTGGGTGGTTGTTCGGTTTTAATAGATATTCTTAGATTTCATTATGATTAAATTAATTAATTAATTTAAATTTTTATTTTTTGTTTGTTTTTAGTGTTTTATTATTATATTTGATTATTGTGATTGTTCTACCCTGTGCAGCACCTTGAGATTTCTTTGTATTTTAAAGTGTGCTATATAAATAAAATCCATTATTATTATTATTATTACTACATAGACTTTTAGGACGCACATTGTTTCCTGTGCCCTTCAAAGATCCCTACGTTTTCCCAGAAACCCTCCAAATGGCTTTCGAGTGCAAACAAGACCTCAGTGCGCAGACTTACAACAGCGTAGAGTAAAGTGCACACAAGAGACATAGTAGAAGAAGACAAGCTAAAAATAAAAAATAAAAAAAAATAAAAATAAAAATAAAAATAAAAATAAAATAAAACAAGTATTATAAATAAGCAATAAAAAAAAAACAGAAGAAAAAACAACAATAACTGAAATATTATATTTACAGACAGAGAAAAAAACAACAACTATTTTAACTATTTTTTAACTAAATATATCCTTTTGTTCTTGTTTTTACTAATTCACACAGACCCTTTATAAGAACACTACTAAAAGAAGGACAGGCTTCCAATACAGTAAGGAGAAAAAAAAGATACACAATCAGCTATCTTTTAGTTTTAACAGCTGAATCAATGCCCAAAGACCGTATTCAGTAAGAGAAGGAAAATAGGCCATAACATTTGTTCTGATTGGTCTAAAGTCTTGAAATCTGGTACAAACATACTTTGGGTAAGTGTCATTTTACAATCAACACTTGAAAGGATGAAGGCACTTGCAAATTACAAGGTAACACAAAATGTAAACCATACTTTGGTGTTTCATTTTTTCCTCTTTACTTAAGAGTGTACCCAAACACTGGCAACGAGGACTATTTTGGGTAGATAATAATAATAATAAATATGAAAAAAACAAGTATTATAAATAAGCAATAAAAAAAAAAAACAGAAGAAAAAACAACAATAACTGAAATATTATATTTACAGACAGAGAAAAAACAACAACTATTTTAACTATTTTTAACTTTTTTTTTAACTAAATATATCCTTTTGTTCTTGTTTTTACTAATTCACACAGACCCTTTATAAGAACACTACTAAAAGAAGGACAGGCTTCCAATACAGTAAGGAGAAGAAAAAAAACGACTACACTAATATAAAAGTACACTACATAGACTTCTAGGACGCACATTGTTTCCTGTGCCCTTCAAAGAGCCCTACGTTTTCCCAGAAACCCTCCAAATGGCTTTCGAGTGCAAACAAGACCTCAGTGCGCAGACTTACAACAGCGTAGAGTAAAGTGCACACAAGAGACATAGTAGAAGAAGACAAGCTAAAAATAAAAAATAAAAATAAAATAAAACAAGTATTATAAATAAGCAATAAAAAAAAAAACAGAAGAAAAAACAACAATAACTGAAATATTATATTTACAGACAGAGAAAAAAACAACAACTATTTTAAACTTTTTTTTAACTAAATATATCCTTTTGTTCTTGTTTTTACTAATTCACACAGACCCTTTATAAGAACACTACTAAAAGAAGGACAGGCTTCCAATACAGTAAGGAGAAAAAAAATAATATAAAAGTACACTACAGAGACTTTTAGGACGCACATTGTTTCCTGTGCCCTTCAAAGAGCCCTACGTTTTCCCAGAAACCCTCCAAATGGCTTTCGAAAACAAGACCTCAGTGCGCAGACTTACAACAGCGTAGAGTAAAGTGCACACAAGAGACATAGTAGAAGAAGACAAGCTAAAAATAAAAAATAAAAATAAAATAAAACAAGTATTATAAATAAGCAATAAAAAAAAAAACAGAAGAAAAAACAACAATAACTGAAATATTATATTTACAGACAGAGAAAAAAACAACTATTTTAACTATTTTTTAACTAAATATATCCTTTTGTTCTTGTTTTTACTAATTCACACAGACCCTTTATAAGAACACTACTAAAAGAAGGACAGGCTTCCAATACAG
>NW_026550634.1:0-2544 GCF_027596085.1 Anoplopoma fimbria | reverse complement strand
CATCGGCACAGAAAAAAACTCCCTAAAAACCCCTTTAACAGGGAGAAAAAAGGGGAAGAAACCTCTGGGAGAACGACAGAGGAGGGATCCTTCTCCCAGGATGGACAGAATGCAATAGATGTCATGTGTACAGAATGAGCAGCATAACAGAGATACAACACATTCAATGTATATGACATAAATGATTCATATAATAAGACTACTTATAATAACAGCAGCAATTATTACAGTAGAATTATAGCCATGAAAATAGGGATAGTAATGTGACTAATAATAATAATCGAAGTAGCAGTGGGTGTCAGTCGGCTGACACCCACGACTACGGTCCAGGTACCACAACGATTCATGGAAACCTGCAGAACGAGAAAGCAAAAGGGCTTCAGGGTGGAAGTAAAGCTAAAATGCTTAATGGTACAGGTAATAGTAATAGTAATGTGACTAGTAATAATAATGGTGGTAGCAGTCGGTGTCAGCAGGGCCGTAGCAGGATGCACGACCACGGTCCAGGTACAGCCACGATTTATAGAAGCCTGCGAAGCGAGAAAGCACAAAGACTCCAGGGTACAAGCAAGTCAATAAGCGTAATAGTACAGGCAATAATAATAGTAATGTGACTAATAATGATAGTGGTAGTAGTAGTGGGTGTCAGCAGGGCCTCAGTAGGTGGCACGATGACAGTCCAAATATAATCCCGATTCCTGGGAACCTGCGAGCGAAAAGCACAAGAACTCCGGGGAAGAAGCAAAATCAGTAATGTGCATAAATAGGAGATTAATACATAAAGAAGGAGGAGAGAGGGAGCTCAGCGTATCCTAGGTAGTCCCCGGCTGTCTAGGCATATAGCAGCATATCTAGGGGCTGGACCAAGGCGAACCTGAACCAGCGCTAACTATAAGCGCTATCAAAAAGGAAGGTCTTAAGCCTGCTCTTGAAAGTGGTGAGTGTGTCTGCCCCCCGGACTGAAACTGGAACCTGGTTCCACAGAAGAGGAGCCTGATAACTGAAGGCTCTGGCTCCCATCCTACTTTTATATACTCTAGGAACCACAAGTAACCCTGCATTGATTGAGCGCAGCTCTCTAGTTGGGTAATATGGAACTATAAGTTCCTTAAGATAAGACGGTGCCTGACCAGTTAGAGCTTTGTAGGTAAGTAAAATAATTTTAAATTGATAGATATAACTGGGTATCATCTGCATAACAATGAAAGTTTACTGAGCGTTTTCTGATAATATTCCCCAAGGGAAGCATATATAAGGTAAATAAAATAGGTCCAAGAACAGACCCCTGTGGAACTCCGTGACTAACCCTGGTTTTCATCGAGCTTTCATTGTTTACATATACAAACTGAGATCGGTCTGATAAATACGACTTAAACCAGCTAAGTGCGGTTCCTTTAATGCCTATAAGATGCTCCAATCTCTGTAATAGGATTTGGTGATCAATGGTATCAAATGCAGCACTAAGGTCTAGCAATACAAGTACAGAGACAAGTCCTTTGTCTGAAGCTATTAGAAGGTCATTGGTCATTTTCACCAGTGCCGTCTCTGTGCTATGATTCACTCTAAATCCTGACTGAAAATCCTCAAATAAACTATTGTTATGCATAAAGTCACAGAGCTGATTTGCTACTGCTTTCTCAAGGATCTTAGAGAGGAACGGAAGGTTAGATATAGGTCTATAGTTAGCCAACACCTCTGGATCAAGAGTAGGTTTCTTAAGAAGAGGTTTAATTACAGCTAGTTTGAAGGCCTGTGGTACATGGCCCGTCAGTAAAGACAGATTGATCATTTCTAATAAGGAGTTGCTAATTAAAGGTAAAACTTCCTTAAGCAGCCTAGTCGAATCGGGTCTAAGAGACAGGTGGAAGGTTTAGACTTAGAAATAGTTAAAGTCAATTGTTGAAGGTCGATGGGAGAAAAGCCATCTAAATATATTTCAGGTTCTACAGCTGTGGATCGATCGGTACTGGTTGAGGGCAGTAGATTATACATTTTTCTCTAATAGTTAGAATCTTATCACTAAAGAAGTGAAGTCACTACTACTGAGGTTTATAGGAATACACGGCTCAACAGAGCTGTGACTCTCTGTCAGCCTGGCTACAGTGCTGAAGAGAACCCTAGGGTTGTTCTTATTTTTCTCTATTAATGCTGAATAATAGGCTGCTCTAGCATTACGGAGTGCCTTCTTATATATTTTAAGACTGTCTCGCCAGACTAACCGCGCTTTGGTGGATTATACCATGCGGGTTTGAGGATTATACAAACAAACCTCCTTTCTTTTATTAGCTTCTTTTTAGAGGAGCTATAGAGTCCAGTGTCATTCGCAGTGAGCATGCACACCGATCAACAAGATGGTTTGAACGAGATGACTGAAAATGAGTGTGAGATCTTTCAGCTGAGGTCTGAGTGCAATGGTACTGAATAAAACCCTGAAAGAATGCTAGAAATTTTATGTGCATGATTTATGACACTTTATGTAGAAACTTTTGCTCACGCATGCATACACTCTAGAACAAATCAAAAGGTTATTAGAAAATGGTCCGA
>NW_026550633.1:0-1045 GCF_027596085.1 Anoplopoma fimbria | reverse complement strand
TGATGAAAGTATCATGTTTTCATGAAAACATAAGACTTGTTATATTAGTCCTGAGGCCCTTACTTGAAGAAACTCATGTAAAGTATGGTTTCCTGTCAGAAAAGACACTTTTGGGGTATTTTAAGGCTGAAACGTCTTTTGGCAGCAGAAAAGCTGTAAATGCATCTAAAAGTGATGAAAGTATCATGTTTTCATGAAAACACAAGGACACTAGTTGATATTAGTCCTGAGGTAAAAGTGAAGAAAGTGGTCATTGTTTTTCATGAAATCACAAGAAACTTATGTTATTATGAGTCCAGAGGCCCTTACTTGAAGAAACCATGTAAAGTATGGTTTCCTGTCAGAAAAGACACTTTTGGGGTTCTATAAGGCTGAAACGTCTTTTGGCAGCAGAAAAGCTGTAAATGCATCTAAAAAGTGATGAAAGTATCATGTTTTTATTAAAACTAGTTGATATTAGTCCTGGGAGGCCTTTACTTGAAGAAACTCATGTAAAGTATGGTTTCCCTGTCAGAAAAAACACTTTGGGGTATTTTAAGGCTGAAACGTCTTTTGGCAGTAGAAAAGCTATAAATGATCTAAAAGTGATGAAAAGTATCATGTTTTCATGAAATCACAAGGAAACTTGTTATTATGAGTCCAGAAGGCCCTTACTTGAAGAAACTCATGTAAAGTATGGTTTCCTGTCAGAAAAAGAGACTTTTGAGGTATTTTAAGGCTGAAACGTCTTTTGGCAGCAGAAAAGCTGTAAATGCATCTAAAAGTGATGAAAGTATGTTTTCATGAAAACACAATGAAACTAGTTGATATTAGTCCTGAGGACCTTACTTGAAGAAACTCATGTAAAGTATGGTTTCCTGTCAGAAAAGACACTTTTGGGGTTCTATAAGGCTGAAACGTCTTTTGGCAGCAGAAAAGCTGTAAATGCATCTAAAAAGTGATGAAAGTATCATGTTTTTATTAAAACTAGTTGATATTAGTCCTGAGGCCTTTACTTGAAGAAACTCATGTAAAGTATGGTTTCCTGTCAGAAAAAACACTTTTG
>NW_026550632.1:0-707 GCF_027596085.1 Anoplopoma fimbria | reverse complement strand
TATTTTTCAAAAGCGAGGATATTTTTCAAAATTGACGATATTTTTCAAAAGTAAGCATATTTTACAAAGGTGAGGATATTTTTCAAAAGCGAGGATATTTTTCAAAATTGACGATATTTTTCAAAAGTGAGGATATTTTCAAAAAAGTGAGGATATATTTTTCTGAAAAATGAGATATTTTTCAAAAGTGAGGATATTTTTCAAAAGTTAGGTATTTCAACAAAGTGAGGATATTTTTTCGAAAGTGGGAGGATATTTTTCAAATTGACGATATTTTTCAAAAAGTGAAGATATTTTCAAAAAAGTGTATTTTAACAAAGGAGGATATTTTACAAAATTGGGGATATTTTTTCAAAAGTAAGCATATTTTACAAAGGTGAGGATATTTTTCAAAAGTGAGGATATTTTACAAAATTGAGGATATTTTTCAAAAGTAAGAATATTTTACAAAAAGGTGATCTAAAAGTGATGAAAGTTTTTTTCATGAAAACACAAGGAAATTTTATTAAAGTCCAGAGGATACTTGAAGAAACTCATGTAAAAGTATGGTTTCCTGTCAGAAAAGACACTTTTGGGGTATTTTAAGGCTGAAACGTCTTTTTGCAGAGAAAAGCTGTAAATGCATCCAAAAGTGATGAAAGTATCATGTTTTCATGAAGTCACAAGGAAACGTGTTATTATGAGAACACACCATGAAGAAACTCATG
>NW_026550631.1:0-1431 GCF_027596085.1 Anoplopoma fimbria | reverse complement strand
TTTGGAGCTTTAAAGCGATTCATTAAAACAGCTTTTGGCAGTATGTGTGGTGTTTCACCTGCAATTTACTAAAGACCTTCATTCCCAATACTATGGCAAGGCCAGTTTCTTCATGAATATCATGTAAACTATGTATTATTGAACATTATCCTACATTTCGGTCACTATCCTGCAGAATGTGTCCTTGAGCTTACAAAGCGATAAACAGCAGCTTTTTGGCAGTATGTGTGGTGTTACCTACAGTTTTGGAGCTTTAAAGCGATAAACAGCAGCTTTTGGCAGTATGTGTGGTGTTACCTACAGTTTTACCTGAAAATGACCTGAAATTGCAAATACTGCTGCTTAGAGCCAGTTTCTTGATGGAAATCATGTAAACTACGTATTATTGAACATTATCCACACATACTGCTATTTATGACTTTAAAACTCCAAAAACACATTTCTGCAGGATAGTGACTGAAATGTAGGACATTGTTCAAAATACATACTTTACCATCAAGAAACTGGCTCTCAGCAGCAGTATTTGCATATAACTTCAGTTTTACCTGAAAATGACCTGGAATTGCAAATACTGCTGCTTAGAGCCAGTTTCTTCATGGAAATCATGTAAACTATGTATTATTGAACATTATCCTACATTTCAGTCACTATCCTGCAGAAATGTGTCTTTGGAGCTTTAAAGCGATAAACAGCAGCTTTTGTCAGTATGTGTGGTGTTACCTACAGTTTTACCTGAAAATGACCTGAAATTGCAAATACTGCTGCTTAGAGCCAGTTTCAGCTTTAAAGCTGTTTTTGGAGCTTTAAAGCGATAAACAGCAGCTTTTGGCAGTATGTGTGGTGTTACCTACAGTTTTACCTGAAAATGACCTGAAATTGCAAATACTGCTGCTTAGAGCCAGTTTCAGCTTTAAAGCTGTTTTTGGAGCTTTAAAGCGATAAACAGCAGCTTTTGGCAGTATGTGTGGTGTTACCTACAGTTTTACCTGAAAATGACCTGAAATTGCAAATACTGCTGCTTAGAGCCAGTTTCTTCATGGAAATCATGTAAACTATGTATTATTGAACATTATCCTACATTTCAGTCACTATCCTGCAGAAATGTGTCTTTGGAGCTTTAAAGCGATAAACAGCAGCTTTTGGCAGTATGTGTGGTGTTACCTACAGTTTTACCTGAAAATGACCTGAAATTGCAAATACTGCTGCTTAGAGCCAGTTTCTTCATGGACATCATGTAAACTATGTATTATTGAACATTATCCTACATTTCAGTCACTATCCTGCAGAAATGTGTTTTTGGAGCTTTAAAGCGATAAACAGCAGCTTTTGGCAGTATGTGTGGTGTTACCTACAGTTTTACCTGAAAATGACCTGAAATTGCAAATACTGCTGCTCAGAGCCAGTTTCTTCATGGAAATCATGTAAACTATG
>NW_026550630.1:0-554 GCF_027596085.1 Anoplopoma fimbria | reverse complement strand
CTGCATGGGGTGGGAGGTATTGTTCATCAGGGATGACAGCTTGGCCATTGTTAAATGTTATATTATCTTCATTTAATGTTTTATTCTCTTTATTTAATGTTTCATTCTCTTCATTTAATGTTTTATTATCTTTATTTAATGTTTCGCGTTTGTCACAGTCGCGGTGCAGTGACGTCACGTCATGATGTTTTCACGGATGTTGATCTGGACGGCTCATCCTCCTGTATACCGGTGTGCCGGATTACCGGTGTTTTTCACGGTACCGGTACCGGTGGACCGGCCGGCTCAACCTCCTATAGCTAGCATAGCTAGAGGAGGTTGAGCCGTCTGGGAAGCTAGAGGAGGCGTCCCGGTAGAATCCCGGTGACCGGGAAATAGGTTCCGGCGATCACCGCGCATTGCATGCCGGGTAGATTTTTTAAAAAAAAAAATTAATTTTTAATTTATTTAATTTATTTATTTATTCATTTTTAAATTCAATAACTTTATTGAGACATTTGTTCATACATATAAAACACAATATATTTATATATATATATATATATATATATATA
>NW_026550629.1:0-700 GCF_027596085.1 Anoplopoma fimbria | reverse complement strand
TAGACGACAGAGCAAAGCGTGGTGATATAGTATCTTTAAAAGGACCTTTGGTTAGACGACAGAGCAAAGCGTGGTGATATAGTATCTTTAAAGGACCTTTGGTAGGCACAATATTTGCTTACGGCCATACCACCCTGAACACGCCCGATCTCGTCTGATCTCGGAAGCTAAGCAGGGTCGGGCCTGGTCAGTACTTGGATGGGAGACCGCCTGGGAATACCAGGTGCTGTAAGCTTTTTCACTCCTCTTTACAAAAAGCAGAGGGCGCTGCTGCTTTTTCAGTGGACACCGACAGGGTGGGAAGGATATAGCTAGATCATGACTTGCCGGTATAGAAATGACACAAATCCAGTTAAATGATGGCTTTCATCATTCCTAAGCTCATCGATCATTTTCTTTTCAATTTTATGCTAACGTATTCTACATTTCAACAGTAAATATTAATATTTTTACTGCACTACATTTGTGATCCTTATAGCCACTTTGTACATTCTGATTTGACATTTAAAAGCTGTGAGTGTGTCTGGAAATCTGCAGGCGCTCCCTGTATAGACGACAGAGCAAAGCGTGGTGATATAGTATCTTTAAAAGGACCTTTGGTAGGCACAATATTTGCTTACGGCCATACCACCCTGAACACGCCCGATCTCGTCTGATCTCGGAAGCTAAGCAGGGTCGGGCCTGGTCAGTACTTGGATGG
>NW_026550628.1:0-485 GCF_027596085.1 Anoplopoma fimbria | reverse complement strand
TAAACAGCTTTGTTTACTGTTACTGTTTACAGCTGCGAAATTGAACTCCTGTCGTCCTTCAAAGCTCCCCCTGCTTCACCCCACGTATATGCGAAGGTGAACTCCCGCCGCCCTTCAAAGCTCCCCTGCTGGGCCCCATCGTAGCTTTGAGGTGAACTCCTGTCGTCCTTCAAAGCTCCCCCTGCTGGGCCCCACGTAGCTTTAGAGGTGAATTCCTATCGTCCTTCAAAGCTCCCCCTGCTGGGCCCTCGTAGCTGTAGAGGTGAACTCCTGTCGTCCATCAAAGCACCACCTGCTGGGCCCACGTAGCTGAAGAGGTGAACTCCTGTCGTCCTTCAAAGAACCCCCAACTGGGCCCCACGTAGCTGAAGAGGTGAAACTCCCGTCGTCCTTCAAAGCTCCCCTGCTGGGCCCCACGTAGCTGTGAAGGCGAACTCCTCGCCCTCAAAGCTCCTGCTGGGCACCACGTGAGCTGTGAAGGCGAA
>NW_026550627.1:0-1718 GCF_027596085.1 Anoplopoma fimbria | reverse complement strand
CAGTGGCGGTTCCTTCATAGGGGCGATTTGTGCGACGCACTACCAAACACGGAGTTGTTTTTATTTTTATCTAGTTGTTAAGGCGGGTGATTAATCTGCTGTATGCAAACTGGTTGTATATGTCATTGTCCAATCAGATTAAGGTCGCGCCTGGTGTTGCCACGCCCATTTGGGGGCGATTTCTGTCAAGCCCAAATTTGCACCAGAACTCTCCCATTGACATTCATGGTACGTCCGTTTTCCAAAAATCATGCTCCCAATACATTTTCTATGAGGGTTTGTGTGCTCGCACAAGCGGCGATGCTTACGACGTGCTTGCGTCATCTGGCCGTTGAAAGCGGCCCGAGGCATAAACGATACAAGCGGGCGCTTAGGGCCTCTGACCTTCCAGAGCCCCCTATCGGAAAAAAAATAATTAAAAATAATAATAATAATAATATTAAATAACTTAAACAAGTGACCTGATTGAATGAAATAAAGAATACATCTATACAAGAAAATTCTGATTTTACGATCAATATATCTGCCAGCGTTACTGCTACCTACTGAGCATTTTGAACTGTGGCAAAATATTTTGGACATCCTTCTTTTTGTATCTTGCTGGTCTACCATCGTGCCTTTGTTCAAGCACCTTTTTGACTCAGTAAAACATTTGAACTTGACTTCCTTGTCTGCCTCTCTGCAATTGAGTCTCTCCTTTGGTCTTTTGGTAAACTGTCAGCCTGCTTAATTGATATCTGATACCTGAATTTATATGCACTAACAAGTTAGGGAAATGGTCTTGCTACCTAGACAAATATACCTCAGTCCTATGGACTTTTATGGTACTTATGGACATAACGGGGGAAATTGCACCACCTGAAAAAAATGTCAGGAGCCGCCACTGACCTAAAGAGCGATTGGTCGTGATGTTGGACAATGCAGCTCTGTTCATGTTGCACACTCTGTGACTGTGTTTGGTCAGAGATATCAAACAACTTGTATATTACCCCTTAACCGCAATGAAAATGGGGAGCTGGTTTTTGGAGAAGTAATGCACATTTTACCAGAAAGTGAAAATCTAAATGTTCTGTTTTTCTTAAGAATACTTGTTCCAAAGTTTTTCCATAACCATTTCCATGCAATTGCAGTCCAGAGAACAGAGGACTTTAAACTAATTAGTATAAGAGATTTAATTGATTTTAGACCAATGCATTTGATATTTTTTAACAATGATATACTCATTACTTGATTTAAATAATTTCATAATTGTTAAAATATCAACACAGTAACTGTGTTAACCATAACCAAATTGTGTCAACTATAACACACAGGTGTGTTAAAATATCAACACAGTAACTGTGTTACATGGGTTTAACACATAAAATAACACAAAATGTGTTGTCCTTACCTAAACACATTGATGTGTTAAAAATGTGTTGTTTCCAACACATCCTTTTTGAGAGTGAACAGAATTGAGTCTGGTCTGTGCAAGGGGGACGTGGCTCATTTTTGGGCATTGTTTCAGTCGTTTTTAATCGCTTAGGTTTTTAAAAGATCATTTCAAAACCGGCCTCAGTAAAATGTTAATAATATAAAAAAAAAAATAAAAAAAAAAAGTTTCAAAAGGGCATTTTCGTTGATAAAGGGCAAAAGTCCTGGTGCGTTAGCACCACCTAGTGTCTATGTGTGCACGCCACTGGCTCCGGCCGACTCCTGCACCTCCTGACCAGTCGCTG
>NW_026550626.1:0-2087 GCF_027596085.1 Anoplopoma fimbria | reverse complement strand
AACCTCTAGAAAATAATCTGTATTTTTTATTTAAAAGCTAGTTCCCTCTTTTTATTTTATTTTTCTATTTGTGAACAGTTCCCAACAAGGCGGTTGTGTCGCTGCAACCCAACTGGCCCCTGATCTTCAGCGGGGAAATGATCATCGTTAGATGCGATATTGATGGAGGCTGGGACACCGTGTGGGAGTACAAATGGAGCAGACCAGAAGTGTTATTGAATCCAGTTTTGTTTGGCCACTTCAGTTGAGTCCATTTTCTTTAAGGATTTAGGGTAAACACTGTCCTCCGGAACCAGTGAACATCAGTGAACACCAGTGAACATCCAGGGAAAGGACATTGAGATTGTGAAATCTTATAAGTACCTGGGTGTTCACTTGAACAATAAACTGGACTGGACTAATCATGCAAATGCACTTTACAAAAAGGGTCAGAGCAGACTGTATCTGCTGAGGAGACTGAGGTCCTTTGGAGTGCAGGGAGCACTCCTGAGGACCTTTTTCGACTCTGTGGTGGCATCAGCCATTTTTTATGCAGTGGTCTGCTGGAGCAGCAGCATCTCGACAGCCGACAGGAAGAGACTGAACAAACTTGTCAGGAAGGCCAGCAGTGTGCTGGGGTGTCCACTGGATACGGTGGAGGTGGTGGGAGACAGGAGGGTGATGGCCAAGCTGTCATCCCTGATGAACAACACCTCCCACCCCATGCAGGACACCCTGGCAGCTCTGTGCAGCTCCTTCAGCCACCGGCTGCTTCACCCCCGGTGTGTGAAGGAGAGGTACCGCAGGTCCTTCCTTCCTGCTGCTGTCAGGCTGCACAACCAGCTCTGCTCCCAGCAGACCACATGACACACGTGCAATACAATACACTGTGCAATTATAGCTTTAATAGTTTTTCTGTCTGTACATTTTTTACTGTTTTTTATTGCTTATTTATAATACTTGTTTTTTATTTCATTTTATTTTTTATCTCTTGTGTGCACTTTACCCTATGCTGCTGTAATCCTGCAAATTTCCCCGCTGCGGGACTAATAAAGGATTATCTTATCGTATCTTATCTTAAATAGGGTAATTCACAGGGAGAGCAATGATATTTGTTTCATGTCTTTATTTTGAACTGAACAGCACACAGACCAAAGGCTAACCTGAGTGCTGACAACACAGGCTTTCCTGTAGGGGGCAGTGTGACCTTGACCTGCTCTGTGAACCCATCGTCATCTGATTGGACATACTTCTGGTACAGAGGAGAGACATCCTCTAAACCCCTGAACACACCAGATGTTGCCTTCCTCTCAAATGGACAAATCAGTGTCTCACAGGAAGGACTCTACTGGTGCAGAGGAGGAAGAGGAGAACCAGTTTACTACACAGAGTACAGTGATTCAATCAATATTCACAAAATTGGTCAGTGTGGCATTTAAATATTCCATTCTGTATCCATGATTGCTGATTGAGATCTGGTTGGTGTTGATGCTAACTTTTTCATTTGTCTTTTTTTTTTTTGCATCATTTATTGGTGATTTGTGAACACGAACAGTCACAAGCGGTGCTGCTGTGACCCGGCAACCCAACTGGCCTGAGATATACTTTGGAGAGGCGATCACTCTTAGATGTGAGATGCAGGGAGGAGACACTGAGTGGGAGTACGAATGGGTGACAACCAGCTCATACGAACCTCCAAACCAAAATGAATTTAGGATTAGTTCTGTTTCTCCATCGTACAATGGCGACTGCTGGTGTATGGGCAGACGGAAAGGAGCACAACAGAATTCATCAGGGTGGAGTATTTCCTTCGAATTGGCACTATCTGATAGTAAGTCAGATTTTATTTCTTTCAAACAGAAAATTCATAAAAGCTTTCAAGTTTGGGCCAAATATTTGAAGATCTCTTTGTGATGCGTTAAACTTGTCAAATGTGTTGTATCAGAGCATTACATGTAATTAACAAACAGATCTAGACAACACATTAAAACATGTATTAATTCTAAAAAATATTCTCCAACAGTTAAACCTCAGCCTGTCCTCACTGTGTCTCCATTATGGCTGAGTCCTGGAGACTCTGTCACTCTGACCTGCAGTGTTGAACATCC
>NW_026550625.1:0-1878 GCF_027596085.1 Anoplopoma fimbria | reverse complement strand
CTCCTCCAATGAATCGCCACCTTATCGTGGTGGAGGGGTTTGTGTGCCCCAGTGATCCTGAGAGCTGTGTTGTCGGGGGCAATAGCTCCTGGTTCTACCAAGGCAAAGTGGTCTCAGGGGAGGGGTCAGACTAAGAGCGATTCACAAAACCTCAATGAATCGGACGATACAAGGTTGTGGCACCTCGCCCAGAATAGGGAAACCGGGGCACCCTCCTGGAGCCAGACCTGGTAGGGGAGCTCGCCGGCGAGCGTCCTGGTGGCCGGGCCTTGGCACATGGGGCCCGGCCGGGCCCAGCCCGAAAAAGCTACATCGCGCCGCCACCCTGTGGGCCCACCACCCGCAGGGATAGGCATTGGGGTCGGGTGCAATGTGAGCTGGGCGGCAGGCTGGGGCGGAAACCTGGGCGTGCTGACCCCCGGCATCACAGACTAGCTCTAGGGATGTGGAATGTCACCTCTCTGGCGGGAAGGAACCGGAGCTGGTGCGGGAGGTGGAACGCTACCAACTAGATATAGTTGGGCTCACCTCCACGCATAGCACCGGTTCTGGAACCAAACTCCTGGAGAGGGCTGGACTTTTTCCTTTTCCGGAGTTGCCCAGGGTGAGAGGCGCCGGGCGGGTGTGGGGATACTCACAAGCCCCCGGCTGAGCGCCGCTGTTCTGGAATTCTCCCCGGAGAACGAGAGGGTCGCCTCTCTGCGACTGGGAATCGCAGGAGGAAAGTCTCTGACTGTTGTTTGTGCCTATGCACCAAACGGCAGTTCGGAGTACGCGGCCTTCTTGGAGTCCTTGGGTGGTGTTCTGGAAAGGGCGCCGACTGGGGACTCCATAGTTCTTCTGGGAGACTTCAACGCTCACATGGGTAACGATGGAGAAACCTGGAAGGGTGTGATTGGGAGGAACGGCCTGCCCGATCTGAACCTGAGTGGTGCTTTGTTGTTGGACTTCTGTGCTAGTCATGGACTGTCCATAACAAACACCATGTTTGAACATAGGGAGGTTCATAAGTGTACTTGGTACCAGAACACCCTAGGCCAAAGGTCTATGATCGACTTTGTAGTTGTGTCATCAGACCTGCGGCATTACAGTCATTTAGATTTTATCCAAAGCGACTTACAGGAAGTGTATTCAACATAGGTATTCAAGAGAACTACTAGTCACCAGAAGTCATAAGACTCCTTTCTTAAACAAGCATCTCAAATATAAGCCAGAGCAAAGTATAGTGCTTACTATGAAAACAATAATTGCAACAGACTAATCCGGGTGAAGAGAGGAGCAGAAACTGTGCAGCGAACTGATCACCACCTGGTGGTGAAGTTGGATCACCACCTGGTGGCAGGTATGGGGAGGGGCTGCCGGACAGACCCGGTAAACCCAAGCGTGTAGTGAGGGTGAACTGGGAACGTCTGGCTGAGGATCCTGTCCGCAAGGTCTTCAACTCCCACCTCCGGAATAATTTCGTGCATCCCGGGGGAGGCTGGGGACATGGAATCCGAGTGGGCCGTGTTCAAATCCTCCATTGTGGAAGCTGCTGCCAGGAGTTGTGGTCGGAAGGCGATCGGTGCCTGTCGTGGCGGCAATCAGAACCCGCTGGTGGACACCAGCGGTGAAGGAGGCCGTCAAGCTGAAGAAGGAGGCCTTTCGGGCTTGGTTGGCCGAGGGTCTCCTGAATCAGCAGGCAGGTACCGGTTGGCCAGAAGGGCTGCAGCTGCGGCGGTTGCTGAGGCAAAAACCCGGGTGTGGGAGGAGTTCGGCGAGGCCATGGAGAAGGACTTTCGAATGGCCTCAAGGAAGTTCTGGAAAACCGTGAGACGACTCAGAAAGGGAAACAGGGCTTTTCTCAGGCTGTGCTCAGCAGGGGGGAGAACTGCAGAC
>NW_026550624.1:0-734 GCF_027596085.1 Anoplopoma fimbria | reverse complement strand
ATACCAAATACCAAATTCCATATACCATATACCAAATACCATATACCAAATACCAAATACCATATACCAAATACCATATACCATATACCAAATACCATATACCAAATACCATATACCATATACCATATACCATATACCATATACCATATACCATATACTATATACCAAATACCATATACCATATACCATATACCATATACCATATACCATATACCAAATACCATATACCAAATACCATATACCATATACCATATACTATATACCAAATACCATATACCATATACAAATACCATATACAAAATACCAAATACCATATACCATATCCCATATACTATATACCAAATACCATATACCATATACCAAATACCATATACAAAATACCATATACCATATACCATATACCATATACCATATACCAAATACCATATACCAAATACCATATACCATATACCATATACTATATACCAAATACCAAATACCAAATACCATATACCAAATACCATATTCCATATACAAAATACCATATGCCATATACCATATAGCGCATACCAAATACCATATACCATATACCATATACCATATACCATATACCATATCCCAAATACCATGTACCATATACCATTTACAAAATACCATATACCATATTCCAAATACCAAATACCATCATATCCATATACCAAATACCATATACCGTATACCAAATACCATATACCATATACCAAATACCATATACC
>NW_026550623.1:0-538 GCF_027596085.1 Anoplopoma fimbria | reverse complement strand
TTAAAAGCTAAACACAAGAATCAAGACAAACAAGTTTGTTGAAGAGCCACACACAAGACCGAGAACAGGAAAACACACACACACACACACACACACACACACACACACACACACACACACACACACACACACCAGCGGCTGCATCCTTCTTTTCAAAATAAACCTCCATCTTCACTGAAATTAAGTCGAAGCAACAAACTAATGTAGTGAGGTGAAGAAAAGATGGTGGTTGATGTTAACTTGACTACACTCTCTCTCCTGCTCCCAGTAACACGGCCCAGTCACGCTCCCTCTATAGTTATGTAACACGATATTTCCCTGGGCACAGTTATGATAGACATTGAGTTTGACCGTGTTGTAAGGAAACAAAAAGAGAACGGAAACATTTCAAGTATAAAGATGTGACTCATTCCTGGTCTGTGAAGGGACTTTACATTAGATAACTTAAAAAGTACAGTAAAAGTACTTTATATTATTGGTGCATGTTGTCTATAAGGTCATACATACAAAAATAAAAAGGTTATAAACTACTTATGGA
>NW_026550622.1:0-558 GCF_027596085.1 Anoplopoma fimbria | reverse complement strand
AACACAGCTCTCAGGATCACTGGGGCACACAAACCCCTCCACCACGATAAGGTGGCGATTCATTGGAGGAGACTTATGGAATAAAACTTTGATGTGGAATAAAAGCCCTTTATTACTTATGGAATAAAGGGCTTTTATTCCACATCAAGGATAGACAAAAGGCTGAATCTTGGTCTCTGGAAGGGACTTTGAGAGTTCAGTCTCAGCAGAAGAAGTTACATAAATACTAGTTATTAATAATACTAGTAGAGCAAAGAGTCCTTCAGGAGTCCCTCAGAAAAAGTCTCTTACTAACCTTTTAGATGAAGAGAAGAAGAAGCTGCGACACCACGAGGTCCAAGAGTTAAACTAAAGTGAGAACAGGAAGTGAGAACAGGAAGTACCCGCTCCGTTCTGCGCATGCGCGTCCTTATTCCTGCCCATGTGCGAACATTTGAAGGAGTTCTTCTTCTGAGTTGTTTTACGGCCACGATCTCCTGAACTAAAATGTAAATGCCAATTTACACATATGTATGTGCATATATGAATATATATAAATATATATACATATATGTGTAT
>NW_026550621.1:0-571 GCF_027596085.1 Anoplopoma fimbria | reverse complement strand
TCAGCTGTGCTGCTCATCCCACAAATGCATGTTCTTTACAAATGGGGCACCATTTAAAAGGGAAATAAACAGCCTTTCCAATGGTATAAAATGTATTGCCAAGAAGCATTGTTACAACAGAGAAAGAATCTACCAAACACAAATTTCCGAACTTTTTGTGTTATGTTTATTATAATGCAATTAATTCAAAACAAAGAAGGTAGGACCCATTTGGGGTGGGTGGGGTCGGGTACCTTAACCTTTGCCTGTGTGTTCATTGAGGCATAAGATACAACTAAGAAAAGAAAAGGTATTCAGAAAATACGAATTCAAATTTAGATCAATATTTTTCACATGTTATTTATCAGTCTACAAAACTGTATGATAAGGCCTGCAATTAAATAATTGATTTGATATGTATCAGTTCAATACTGCCATTCAAAATGTGTTTTCCTTTAGAAGAATAAAATACATTTGTGAATGTTTTGCAGTGTAGTTCATTTATGACATATCTCTATTCGAACCATTAATGGATCTGTCAGGTTTCCGATATGTGTCCCCTCCAATGTTAAACACGTTCCTACGCCCCTGG
>NW_026550619.1:0-1436 GCF_027596085.1 Anoplopoma fimbria | reverse complement strand
ACCAATGAGTTGAACCTATTTTTGGCAGGCTTTGCCATTCGGCTGAGCCTTGTGTACTTGTCAAAAGAATAAACAAGACAAGTGTGCTTGACCTTGTAGGGCCTGTGCGGTTGTGCTAAGCAGCATCCCCCGCAATGCCCAATTGAAAGTACTGCACCATGACAAGCGACACGTGTGCCACGAGGTTGACACGGGCAGCAAACAGTTGGGGATCATCGCTTCTCGGCCTTTTGGCTAAGATCAAGTGTAGTATCTGTTCTTATCAGTTTAATATCTGATATGTCCTCTATATGAGGATAACTTATTAAGCAGATTTTTAGCACTGGGAGATGAAAAAGGGGCTTGCTCCGTTCACTCCACGCATTGACCTGGTATTGCAGCATCGCCAGGAACGGTGCACCCTTCGAATGACTTGTGAACAACAAAACATCAAACTCTTTAATGCAAGACACGAGGCTGTGTATGTGAGTAAAGAAAAGCCCTGTTTACTCCTTAATTGTGCTCTTCCTGGAACCTCATTGTTCTCCCACTCTCAAATCACTATATCCATCAGCCGTGTCTGCTGGGGGAAATTATTTCCAGCTCTGAATCAACAGCGAGGGGAAGGAAGATAAATACAGCTATTCAGTTTCGCCGATTTGATTGGAGGGAAATAAATTGAAGAATGTGGGAATATTGCCCTCTCGGAAGGAAATGTGGGCGGGAGTAGTGGAATGGGTGTGGCTTGGAATTTGGAACGCGCCACGTCGACTGAGGCTCACCGCGAGAGTTTTGGCTGGGACGACTGGTGTCTCTGGCTGCTCTCACCGGGGGGCGGTACTTACTTTGGTTTCTCTTCATAACGCACAAGTCTTTCGCCTTTTACTAAAGACTTCCGTGGAGAGGAACACCAATGAGTTGAACCTATTTTTGGCAGGCTTTGCCATTCGGCTGAGCCTTGTGTACTTGTCAAAAGAATAGAAGCTGATTTTAACAAGACAAGTGTGCTTGACCTTGTAGGGCCTGTGCGGTTGTGCTAAGCAGCATCCCCCGCAATGCCCAATTGAAAGTACTGCACCATGACAAGCGACACGTGTGCCACGAGGTTGACACGGGCAGCAAACAGTTGGGATCATCGCTTCTCGGCCTTTTGGCTAAGATCAAGTGTAGTATCTGTTCTTATCAGTTTAATATCTGATATGTCCTCTATATGAGGATAACTTATTAAGCAGATTTTTAGCACTGGGAGATGAAAAAGGGGCTTGCTCCGTTCACTCCACGCATTGACCTGGTATTGCAGCATCGCCAGGAACGGTGCACCCTTCGAATGACTTGTGAACAACAAAACATCAAACTCTTTAATGCAAGACACGAGGCTGTGTATGTGAGTAAAGAAAAGCCCTGTTTACTCCTTAATTGTGCTCTTCCTGGAACCTCATTGTTCTCCCACTCTCAAA
>NW_026550618.1:0-480 GCF_027596085.1 Anoplopoma fimbria | reverse complement strand
CTGCAGCTCCTCCAGGCCTAACTTAGCGTTAGCATGTGGTGGTATGTACACAGCTGTGATTATAGCAGTAAACTCTCTGGGCATGTGGAAAGGTCTGCATTTCAGAGCCAGATGTTCTCTGTCCGTGGAGCAGTGTGCTCTGAGGATGTCTGCAGATGTGCACCAGTCATTGGTTACATAAACACACACTCCTCCACCTTTGCTCTTCCCGGAGTCAGCTGTCCTGTCTGCTCGGTAAACACAGCGGCCTTCTAGTGCTGTTCAGCCAGGTCTCTGTGATAATCAATCATTATCATAATACTATCATTAATAAATACAAATGTAAAAGGTAATATTGACCTTAATGCCAATTATATCTTATATGATAGTAAATGGAATGTATGTATAATGTTGTATGTAGTCATATATATATGATACAGCAGGATATATAATGACAAAAGTATGCTTTATATTTTTATATTAACACACTTTTAATATAAA
>NW_026550617.1:0-43668 GCF_027596085.1 Anoplopoma fimbria | reverse complement strand
AAAAACATAAACAAAGAGTGACACAGAGTGACACACTGCCTCTTCAATAAGATATTAATCATTATGAATGGAGACAGCACAAATCTGTCTCCATCCCTTACCCAGTCATACAGGCAATGAGGGCCTGGGTTTCCTCAGTTGTCCCTTGAATAAAATATTGCTTTAATGTTAGTTTGATTGCACAATAATAGCAATTATAACACGTGTGTGTAAGCTATGCACATGGTGACGCTCGGCTATATAAACCCACTTAAATATGACAATAACGAAAGAAATCATCCAAAATGTTAAAGAGGACAAATCTAATGGTTGATGACATTTCTAAACAGCACTTTGTTTTAATGTTGATGGATGATACAGATTCAGCTTTCCTTCTCCCACAGGTGATCTCCTGATTCAAGGTGATGGTTCTTCTTTGCCAGGGCTCTCTCTACCTTACAATTAACAAAGAATATGGAACTCCTTCCTAGGATCTGTGTTATTTGAGCATTACTGCGACCTTATGCTCTGGAGTGGTGATCACAAACGATTAGCTATCTTAACCCCTTAGTGTTAGGTTGTGTTAACATAAAGAATCTAGTAAATGTTAAGTTGTTGCATGTCATGATGAAACTACATGATTTAAAAGTGTTCATCCACAAAACATGGATTTATATAACAGAAGCTACATGTTACACTTTGGTTAATGTAGCAGACATCCAATCTGTTGTTTTTAGTGTACCCTGCTCTTCCTCTGACTGAGCACAGGGTGGCGCTCCTTCTCTGTGATGTTTAATGTCACCACCAGCAGCAAACAGCAGCAGAAATCCACCATGTGATGAAGTTTAGTTTGAAGTCTGTCACACAGCCGTGTTGGAGGAGCTACTTTATGGGTGTGACACCTGATGTCACACATGTCTGTCAGCTGATACAGCTGCACTATGTGGTCATTCTTCATACAGATGTTCATGGTCACAGTGATCACACTGAGGAGCTACTGGTTCACTAGATGTCAGCTGATTGGGAACCAGTTCCTAACAACATAACTCATAAAGATTTCCTTTGAGAAACAGATCTCACTAAAGTCTTCCAAATGAAACATGCCTCCTTAATAATAAGGAGCATTATGGGGTTATATGAAGAAACAGCTGCTTTGAACCCTAAATAAGTGGAGACAGCCTGATGTTTCCGCTGCAGTGGCTGATGGGAGGAGTGAGGACCTGTTAGAAGCCACGTGGCCCTCGTCTGATCTCACAGCTCGTCCTTGTTTGGCCTCAGCTGCATCAGAGCGCCACTTCTCCCCAGGTTCCCCAGAGGAAACACCGCTGCACAAAATGCTTTTCCTCCCAGCTGCTGCTCTGTGCTGTCTGTGTTCAGGTGAGTGTTTCCAGCCAATCAGGAGCCAACAAGCTCCACCTCTAACAAACACTGTTCACTCACCTTCATCCACCTGTCTGTTTCTCTACAGCGCTGGTTGCCATGGCAGCAGAGCTGATCCAGGATGATTTAACATTGACCAGGAGAGTTGGTGGGAAAGTCTCCTTCAGCTGTCGAGGCACTGACCAGTGTGGCAATAATTATGTATACTGGTACCAGAAGAGAGACTCAGAAACATTCACACTGATTCTTTATATTGATAAGAGTGATGGTGACATATATAAAGGTTTCAATCATCCTCAGAAAGATGATTTCTCAGCTGTGAATAAACAGAACGGCTGTGAGTTGGAGATCAAGAACGTTAAACTCACTCATTCAGCCTCTTACTACTGCTCCTGTTGGATATCTGGTCTCCACAGTGAGAAATGATTCCTGCAGCCTGAACAAAAACCAACAGATGAACAGATGTCAAACAGCGTCTGTGACAGGAAGAGCCGTAAACCACAGCTCAGGTTCACATGTTTCACCTCCATCTCAGCCACCAACCCTGTCTCCTAAAAATGACGTTCCCCTGAAACTAAAACGCATTCTCAATTGAACAGAAACGTAATATCTCACCGATTACGTTTGTGTTTGACGTTTTACAAATACGTTTCTAATCAACCTATATTTGCCCTTTGTTTTCTTGTTTGCCTATAATGAACTCGACCACGCGCCGGGCTGTTATTAATAGGAAATATCCAGCTATTGTCTTTATATTTTTCTCTTATTGTTGTTTTCTGAGATGAGAGGTGCTTATAGGAAGCAATGTTTTGTGACAGCGTTTGTCTATAACATGTGATCACTAACAAACCTGCCCCCCGTTACTCATTTTAATTAATGCTTCATTTAATTACCGTATATGTTGTATCTCCTGCGTATAATGACAGCATTATGATGTGAGGAACTATTGGTGTTCACTGTAACAGTAGTATTGTTCACCAAAACGGTCTCCATACATACACGTCATTGGGGATTCCCAAGTGACGTCATACGTAATAGGGTCCATGGCCCCGTGAGAGACCAACGTAGGGAAACCCCCATCACCTGTGTTTACTTCACAACAAAGCCTTCAGAGTTATGTTAGTTATTCTCTGAAACTGTCCTTGATTCCACAATATGCGAGGTTAACGTTAAAGTCGTCTGATTCAATCATTTGTCATTACATTATGGAAATAAAGTAGATTCCGTCCTGATAGGAAGACTACATTACCCATGATCCTCAGCCACTTGGCTATGAGACCGAGCTTTATTTATTTTAAATTGATTAAGATTTTGTGCACACACCCAACATCTTGCCTTTTTTTTCAAATAGATCATCTAGATGCAGTTTAGTTACTAGTTGGGCTGTAGTAGATATTAGACATAGTTTGTAGATATATTTTTATGATCCTATCTACAACACTCTTTGCAAACAGGAATTCTAGCAACGAAAAAGACAATTTCTAGAGTAATAGCTCAAATATCTTAAAATAAACAGCATATTTACTTTTTCATAAAGTATATCAACGTAATGCAGTGTAAGTACTAGTTCGGCTGTACTAGCTGTTTGATATATTTAGTAGATATATCTTTTCACGACCCTATTTCTTGGCAAACCGTAGAACTACCACCCCAACACTCAGTATCTAGAATACTAGCTATATTAACTGCAATAAACTAACATATTTCCTTTTTCCTTTACATGGATAATCTTGATGCAGTTTTGTTACTACTTCGGCTGTAATAGATATTTGATACATTCAGTAGATATATCTTTTCACGATGAAAACCGGATGAACTACAACCGTGGTGCTGATTCTACCGAAATGTTAGGCGCGGCTCTAGGGAGTTGTAGTTTTTATAAGAAAATAGTGTATTTCCTAAACTTGGAAGTTGTAAATACTGATTTGAGAGTACACACAGGAGTTTAAAACGGAGATAAACACATTTTTGTAATCAGATTTAAAACATCTTATTGTTAAATGGGTGAACATTGACTTAAACCATATTTTACCCATAATGGACTGCGCCCCCAGGTGTTGTCCATACTCACAGGGCAGCTGAGGTCAAGAGCTCTCTATAACAGTTGGTCCCATGTCTGTACTGTTGCTGAATTATAAGCCTTTAACCATGCACAAAGGTCAAGGTTTAAAGGTCAATATTTCAAAGCAAGGGCCATGTACCATGTTCATACTGACATATGTTATAACATATGTCTAGTTTTTTCAAACTTATGTAACAGACTGTGGTGAAATTGCCTACTGATGAACTGAAGTATTCTCTATACAAGCCTTGTTTAGTTTTCTATTTTTTCTGGCATCAAGATTCTTCATTTTGCTTTCAGTTACCCTTCAAATGGTGACAAACTGAATGAATACATGAAGATATGAGAAACACTTCATGGAGCTGAAATATGACTCTGGTTCATTGTTTGGACTCCTTCACTCAGCAGACAGGTTTTTGTATCACTCTGTTTCACTGTGGGAGGATCTGGCTACGACATCTTTGGCTCTGGAACTAAACTGTATGTAACAGGTAAGAATAAACATTTATTTCTTCATTTCTTATATTGAACAAATTGAAAATGTGTTTTTAATGAGTTCCTGCTGCTTCAGGCTTCACATGTTAGTGTTTTCATCATTAGTAGAGAATTCTTGCTGCCATGCAGCCGTTGTTACATAAAAAAGGTTAAATCTCACCTCACAACTCAAGTTATTCTTTATTTCTGAAGGAGATTAAGCTGATTTATTAAGAAAGTATTATTAAGAAATTTTAAAATTCTGCAGTATTTGTTCCTTTCAGTAGTTCAGCACAATCTTATGACAGAATATATAGAGTTTTCGTTCTATATTAAAAATGATTTAATAAATCATAAAACATATTTCTTAATTACTTTTAATATGATTAATACTATCATTAATAAATACAAATGTAAAAGGTAATATTGACCTTAATGCCAATTATATTTTATATGATAGTAAATGGAATGTATGTATAATATTGTATGTAGTCATATATATATGATACAGCAGGATATATAATGACAAAAGTATGGTTTATATTTTTATATTAACACACTTATAATATAAACAGTATTTGAGCCTTAACTTAATTTTAGATACATAACAGTGATTATAAAGATGATCTATGAACTTTCAGTATATATAGTTCAGATGCGTAACATGATATCAAATACATGATATAATATATAATATAAGTATATATTGATTAATAATGTCTATCATATGAATTAATATTATATTATGTTATTTTGTTTTACATCTTTTTTCCCAGATTTTTATATTAACCTTGGGTGCATCCAAACATATCATTTTAGTCGTATAAAAGTTAAAACTGACAAAAGAGGAATTAGCAATTTGATTAAATCCTATGGTGTTAAATATATAGTATATTTATTGTAATGATGATAAAATAAAGACAAATATGCGGTTCATAATATATGTTTGTTACCTCTAAAATAAAATAAACTTTCCTTTAGTGTGAACGTGAATTAGTTTCCCCATGATGATAAATAAGGTTTTATCTTGTTTTAGCAGTTCTTAACGCATTTAACATATCTGATTAATCATTGTAGTTGGGTGCAAAAGTAAAGATTCCAACAAGAAAATACAACAATTAGTTATGTTTTCATAGGTTTATATTTTATTTAATTTAATTTAAATTTCCTCTGAGTGATCTTAACATTCCTTATATTTCATTTTATAGCTAAAGATTTTATTCTAATTTTACATATCGGAACATATAATTATAATTAGGTATAAAAGTTGATATTGTTATGAAAATGTTAAAAACACCATTCATGTATTTGAGTAAAATATGTAGTAAATATATAATCTTTTATATATTGCCTAAACCAATAATATTAAATCAAGATGAATACCATAATTATATAATCATTTTGAATTATATTACATTGTATTGTATTGTATTATATTATATTATGTCAAATTATTTTATATTAAATTATATAAAAAATATATTATATTAGTAATGATATTTTTTGTTGTCTATGAAGGTGAATACAGTCTACTGTATGTAGTGAATATAAATAATATTATATTGTATTAAATTAAATTAAATGATATTAAAATGTTATATTATATCATATTATATTATAGTATATTATATTATATTATATATATATTATATTATAGTATATATATATAGTATATTATATATATATTATATTATATTATATTATATTATATTATAGTATATTATAGTATAGTATATTATATTAATGTGAATACAGTCTCCTGTATGTAGTGAACTCTGTCTGTATTGATGATCAGTGTAGTGATCAGAGTCCATGTAGTCTCCAGGATCAGACTGAATGCAGTGCAGCGCTGTAAGCTGCTGCTGACTGTGTGAATGTGTGTCTGTGCTGCTTGTTGCTGCTGTCACACTTCAGATGAGCAGGTAGTGAAGCCCGTGGTGAGCGTGTACCCAGCAGCATCCAGAGCCCACCTGGAGGGGAAGAGCTCCCTGCTGTGTCTGGCCTCAGCCATGTTTCCTCCTCTGGTCCAGTTCTCCTGGAAAAGAGGAAAGGAGAACGGTCCTCTGGAGGAGCTGCCCCCTGCTGAGAGAGAGCAGCTGGAGCTCAGAGAGTCGGGACGCACCGCCGCCATCTTGCTGATCCATCAGCAGGAGAACAGCAGGTATAGATACCACTGCTACGTCCATCACGAGGGGGGCACAGTGGAGGCACCACCTCCTCCATCACCTCCTCCATCACCTCCTCCAGCAGCTTCTGTCCCGTCTCAGTACCAAGTGAAGCTGCTCTGCCTGCTGTACACGGTGCTGATAGTGAAGAGTCTGGTGTACTGCTGTGGACTCTCTCTGCTGATGATCCTCACAAACAAGGGACCGTCCACCAACTGCACACATGCTGACTGACTGATTTCTGCTTTTTCTCACCATAGAATCCCAGCAATTCTTCTCTTTTATCACTTTCATCAGTATGCACAATATCTGTTATGACGTGATGATTATATAATTTGGTGTTTAGATACATAATTCTAAAGGTATGAATATATACATACAGCTTTGCGTTTACTAAATTGATTTGCAGTGCTATTTTTTGCTAGCTTATTTCCACTTTTAATTGGCTTGTATGACAGTGGAATGTTAATTATAATCATTAGCTGTCTGGTACATATTCTATTGTTTACAGTCTTTTTCTGTTCTTGTGTTTCTTTTTAATACATTATTCAGAGTGCGGCTGTTTGTCAGTTTAACATTCTTAATAAACTGAAAAACCACAGTGTTTTATGAACATTCTTTTTTTATTGATATCAGTTTGACTTCATAGCAAATAATCAGATTCAGAATCAACTCGATTGACTGTTTGTTAACAGATACAAGTAATCCGTCTGTGGTTGTAAGTAGCTCTGAATATACTTTCACGCAGCACCAAGAACAAATGTAAAGGAAGGTATGAATATAAGCACACAGCTAAACAAGGACAAGAAAGCTAAACAAAGAGAAGCAGATATAAACACACAGCTATTATAAACACGTCAGTAGGTTTGGCTGATCCACCAGGTTCAGTGCTGACCCCCTTTTATAGTTGTGTCAGTGTGGATGTAAAGCTCTACGCTGACGACACTGTTGTTAACACACATGAACAAACAGCAGAGCTGCTTTGAAGCAACAACTGATATAAAATGATGAAAGAGCGGCTTCATCAGTCGGGCTGAAGTCTGAATGTTGGTGAAATATTGACTCTGAATTATTACAGCTTCATCCGAATGAAATTGATATTACGTGAACTAACATTCATAAAACATTCATAGACAGGATAGCTAAATGCTTCATGAACATGATAACATGGACGCTCTAATTCTGCTTCAGTAAGAGATACATGTGTTTTTTTCACGGGGTGGAACAATAACCTTCATATTTCTGTAGTTTGCGTTTTGTCGATCTGATCAATGATAACAGGTGTGACAAATATTTTCTAAATACTGAAGTTGACATACTGAATATACCACAGTATTATGACAAGAATATATATATATATATATATATATATATATATATATATATAATGTTATTATAATATGTAATGATTACCAAACATTATAATATTCAGTATGAACAGTATTATTGATTTGCGTTGGATAAGCTAATTAAACAATACTTCAAATTAAAGGGAATTAATGAGAAAACAAACATATGTGTGCTTTATGTGCTTTACATTTTTTAAAAATAAGCAGAAGTTTATTTTATGTACATTGGATGTTTAGGTTTTGAATATATAGCACTTGGTTGTTTGTTTTTGGTTTTGTATTCACTTCATATGAAATAACTGGGATTTACCTTGACAATTAAAATTGTATTTAATATCATAAAGAATAATAAAATATATATATACAATTATAATTTATGTGTTATGTCTGGCTCTTCGGTCTACAATATATCAATTTCATAGTTCTAATATTATTGTCTTCTTCTTATTCTTCTTCTTCTTATTATTATTATTATTATTATTATTATTATTATTAATATCTCATTATTATTTCCACTCAGAAATCCACCAGCTTTATTTAGCCTGCTGCTGTTTCTTAACTAAGCTGTATTATTAGCACTCTGTTAGCATTAATGTGAGCTCATAAAGTCGGTGGGAGCAGACTGCTGCAGCTTGAACATATTTGCTTTTATTTTAAGGATTTTCTCTTTTTCTCTCACAGATTAATAACACAGATCAAAGTTGGGACATTGAGTACTGAGCGCTGATCTCAAACTGAAGTTCCTGGAATGATTCTTTAACCGGAGTGGATGGTTGTAACTGTCATTGTGTTGTTAATGTGAGAAAGGCTGCAGAGCAGAAACCCACACAGCCCGTCTGCTGCAGGAGAGGAAGTGGTGATTCGCTGTCAACAGCTTATTTATGAATCCTAATAACCACAGAGAACAAATTCACATCTGCTGCTGTAAACTCTCATGAACTCCTCTTCCTCTCTGTAGCTCTCCATTCCTCTTCTCCATATACACATCGGCCTTCAAACACAACTCTGCTACCTGCCACCTGCAAAAGTTCTCTGATGACTCTGCAATCGTCGGCCTCATCTCCGCCGGTGATGACAGGGAATACAGAGAACTGAACCAGGACTTCATAGGATGGTGCCAGAGGAACCGCCTCCAGATCAACTCTGGTGAAACCAAAGAGCTGGTGGTGGACTTCCTCCGGGGTAAACACTGTCCTCCGGAACCAGTGAACATCCAGGGAAAGGACATTGAGATTGTGAAATCTTATAAGTACCTGGGTGTTCACTTGAACAATAAACTGGACTGGACTAATCACACAAATGCACTTTATGAAAAGGGTCAGAGCAGACTGTATCTGCTGAGGAGACTGAGGTCTTTTGGAGTGCAGGGAGACCTTCTTTGACTCTGTGGTGGCAAGCTGTCATCCCTGATGAACAACACCTCCCCCCATGCAGGACACCCTGACAGCTCTGTGCAGCTCCTTCACCACCGGCTGCTTCACCCCCGGTGTGTGAAGGAGAGGTACCGCAGGTCCTTCCTTCCTGCTGCTGTCAGGTTACACAACCAGCTCTGCTCCCAGTAGACCACATGACACATGTGCAATAGAATACACTGTGCAATTATAGCTAGAATAGTTTTTCTGTCTGTACATATAATATTTCAGTTATTGTGGATTGTTTTACTGTTTTTTATTGCTTATTTATAACACTTGTTTATTATTTCATTTTATTTGATCTTGTTTTTCTTTTACTATGTCTCTTGTTTGCACTTTACCCTATGCTGCTGTAATCCTGTAAATGTCCCCACTGCGGGACTAATAAAGGATTATCTTATTTTATCTTATCTTATCTAATAAAGGATTATCTTATCACATGGTGGATTTCTGCTGCTGTTTGCTGCTGGTGGTGACATTAAACATCACAGAGAAGGAGCGCCACCCTGTGGTCAGTCAGAGGAAGAGCAGGGTACACTAAAAACAACAGATTGGATGTCTGCTACATTAACCAAAGTGTAACATGTAGCTTCTGTTATATAAATCCATGTTTTGTGGATGAACACTTTTAAATCATGTAGTTTCATCATGACATGCAACAACTTAACATTTACTAGATTCTTTATGTTAACACAACCTAATACTAAGGGGTTAAGATAGCTAATCGTTTGTGATCACCACTCCAGAGCACAAGGTCGCAGTAATGCTCAAATAACACAGATCCTAGGAAGGAGTTCCATATTCTTTGTTAATTGTAAGGTAGAGAGAGCCCTGGCAAAGAAGAACCATCACCTTGAATCAGGAGATCACCTGTGGGAGAAGGAAAGCTGAATCTGTATCATCCATCAACATTAAAACAAAGTGCTGTTTAGAAATGTCATCAACCATTAGATTTGTCCTCTTTAACATTTTGGATGATTTCTTTCGTTTGTGGTATCCGGGAATGAAGAATGCACCGGGATTCCGAGAAAACACGAGGCAATGGTTTGTTTAAGCCGACTTCGGCGTTTATTTCAGTTATCAGACAGGACAAGGGTATGCTTGGGTCTCCGTGAGCCTCAAGCCTCTGCAGTCCATGCGTGTCTCTGCCTCTCCCGTCCATGCGTGTCTCTGCCTCTCTTATAGTGGCTCCGGGCCTTCCTCCTCCCAGCCGCCAGGTGTCCCCATCCCGCTGATTGGGGGAAGGACCCGGTGCTCTCCGTCGCCGGCTGGTGGGTGGGGGTGGTACACCCCGTCCTTCACGGTCCCACGGGACCGTTCAGGCCGAGGCTTCAGGGGCGGGATGCCACACTCCCCCTCGTTTGCTCAAGCCCCTGGTCTCTGGGGAACCCACCCAGACAGGCATCCCGACGTGACAGGGCGTCGGCGTTGGCATGCTCCCCGGCCCGGTCGGTGGTCCACCCGGAACCGAAAATCCTGGAGAGCCAGAAACCACCGTGTCACCCGGGCGTTTGTATTCTTGGCCCCCGCCATCCACTTCAGGGGGGCGTGGTCGGTGACTAAGGTGAACTCCCTCCCCAGGAGGTAGTAGCGCAACTTCTCCAGGCACCATTTAATGGCCAGGGCCTCCTTCTCCACGGTGGAGTAGTTGCGCTCATTGGGGAGGAGCTTCCGGCTGACGTAGGTTATCGGGTGCTCCTCTCCGGCCCGGACCTGGGACAAGACCCCCCCGAGTCCCACCTCTGAGGCGTCTGTGTGGACAATCACAGGGAGATTAAAGTCAGGTGTGATTAGTACCGGTTCTGAGCATAGGGCCTCCCGGAGCGTCTTGAACGCCCGGTCCGCCGCCTCTGACCAGGTGACCCGGTCTGGCAAGGCCTTACGGGTTAGGTCGTTCATGGGGCTGGCCAGCGTGGCGTACCCGGGAATGAAGCGCTGATAGTAGCCCACCAGCCCCAAGAACGCCTTCACCTGCTTCTTAGTCCTGGGTTGCGGCCAGGCCCGTATGGCGGCTACCTTGCCTTCCTGCGGCCGCACTGTCCCTCTCCCGACCCGGTACCCCAGGTACGTCGTCTCCTCTCTCCCGAGGCGACATTTGGCCGGTTTAGCGGTGAGGCCCGCCTTCCGCAGCTCTCCCAGCACGGCCCTTAGCTGGCGGACGTGGATATCCCAGCTGGGGCTGTAAATGATAATGTCATCAATGTATGCCGCCGCGTAATCCTGGTGGGGCCTCAGGAGCTGGTCCATCATCCGCTGGAATGTGGCTGGGGCGCCGTGTACCCCGAAAGGGAGGACGGTGTACTGGTACAGTCCCCCGGGGTGGAGAACGCCGTCTTTTCCCGGGCCGCACGGGTCAACGGCACCTGCCAGTACCCCTTGGTCAGGTCCAGGGTCGACAGGTACCGCGCCGGGCCCAGGCGCTCGATAAGTTCGTCGACCCGGGGCATGGGGTAGGCGTCGAACTCCGATGCCTCGTTCAGCCGCCTGAAGTCGTTGCAGAACCTAAATGTACCATCTGGCTTGGGCACCAGGACCACCGGGCTGCACCAGGCGCTGCGTGACTCCTCTATCACGCCGAGCTGCAGCATTCGGCGCACCTCGGTCCGTATGGCCTCCCTCCGGGCCTCTGGGATCCTGTAGGGCGGAACCCTTACCCTTATGCCGGGCGCCGTCCGGATGTCGTGGTGGGTGGCGGCAGTCCTCCCCGGCAGGTCGGAGAACACGTCCCGATGCTGGAGGATGATCTCGTCCAGGTCGTGCCTCTGGGCCGGGCTGAGGTCCTCCCCCACCGGGACCTCCGGGATCTCCTGCCGGGCCGCCAGGGACAAGGGAGCGGGGTCGGCGGGTGTCTGCTCCCCCTCCACTGCTTCAGGAGATTGATGTGGTATAGCTGCGTCGGCTTCCGCCTCCCTGGCTGGCGGACCCGGTAGTTCACCTCGCCCACGCGTTCCACCACCTCGTAGGGTCCCTGCCACTTGGCCAGGAACCGGCACTCCGCCGTGGGGACCAGGACCAGGACCAGTTCCCCTGGCTGAAAGGTCCTCAGCTGGGCTCCTCGATTATAGACCCTCGCCTGGGCCTGCTGCGCTTGCTGGAGGTGCCCCCGGACGATGGGCCACACCCGGGCCATGCGGTCACGCACCTGCTCCACGTGGTCCACGGTGGTGCGGTGGGGGGACGGCTGGCTCTCCCAGGCCTCCTTGGCGATGTCCAGGATCCCGCGGGGCCTCCGCCCGTACAGCAGCTCAAAGGGGAGAACCCGGTGGACGCCTGGGGGACCTCCCGTACTGCGAACAGTACGTGGGGTAGTAGTTGGTCCCAGTTCTTCCCGTCGGCTTGCATGGCCTTCTTGAGCATCTGCTTTAGGGTCTTGTTGAAACGCTCGACCAGGCCGTCCGTCTGGGGGTGGTACACCGAGGTCCGGAGCTGCTTCACCTGCAGGAGCCTGAGGACCTCCTTCATCACCCGTGACATGAAGCACGACCCCTGATCGGTGAGCACCTCCTTCGCTATCCCCACCCGGCTGAAGAGGAGCATAAGTTCACGGGCGACTGCCTTGGCGGTGGCGGCGCGCAGGGGAAGGGCCTCGGGGTACCGGGTGGCGTAGTCCACTAGCACCAGGATATAGCGGTGGCCCCGGCTGGTCTTGGGAAGGGGGCCCACGATGTCTAAGGCCAAACGCTCGAAGGGGGTCTCAATGATGGGCATGGGAATGAGGGGGTGTCTAGCGGTGGCCCGGGGGCTACCCGCTGGCACTCGGGGCACCCCTGGCAGTGGCGCTCAACATCCCGCTTAACCCCGGCCAATAGAACCTGGCTAGGACCCGCTCCCGGGTCTTGTCCATGCCCAGGTGGGCCCCCAGGAGGTGGGTGTGGGCCATAAAAGCACTTTACTGACGTAGGACCGGGGCACCACTAGCTGTTCCCTCACTCCCCCTCCCCGGAGGCTACTCGATACAACAGACCCCCCTGGTGCTGAAGTGCGGGTGTGGTGTGTGACTCACCGAGTCTCGGGCCTGCCCGTCATGAACCAGGACGTGGCTCCAGGCGTGCTTGAGGGCCTCATCCTGGAGCTGAGCGGTGGCGAACTGGCCGGGTCGGGACGAGCCTTCCCCCTCTGGTAAGAAGTCCGAGAACTCAGTAAGGGGGAGCTCTCCGGGTCTTCCGGTGGGTCTGGTTGCTCGGAGGCTGTGAGGGTCTCCGGGGTGTCGGGGGTAGGTTCCGGTGTCTCGCTCCGGACGGGTCCTCTCGCCGTGCGCGCCGGGGTCCCCGGTGGGGAAGGCCCGTTCCCCTCAGATCCCTCGTCCTCCGCCGTCAGCTCTCCCGGGGACGATGGACGCCGGGTGGCCCCGTAGGCCTGCCGAACCCCCGCGCCCCTCTGCGGGGAGGGCCTCTCCAGCTCCGTAGCTCCCGCGTCGGGTCCCACAACCGGTGGAAAATCGGGCAGTCCCTCCCGATTAACACGGGGACCGGTAGGTGGGGGACAATCCCCGCCCGGATCGTGAATACACCGTGTGTGGTGCGGACTACCACGTGGCACGTGGGGTATATCCGGGTGTCCCCGTGGACGCAGGCCACCTCCATCGGGTCCCCTGCCTTCCCGCCCGCCAGGTCGGGGCGAAGGAGGGTAACCGCACTGCCGGTGTCCAAGAGGGCCTGCGTGTCCTGGTTCATCACCCGCGCCGGGATGGTCGGACTACCCGACGTTCCCTGCGTCCAGCAGGTCGCCAACATGCACGTGTGGTCCGCCCCGGGTCCGCGTACGCTGACGGCATCGACACATCACGTCCCCTCGGGCAATAGCGAGCGATGTGGCCGGGCTGGCCGCACCCAAAGCAGCGCCGCACCTCCCGGTTCTCCGGTACTCCGCTCAGTGGGGTGACGCCGGGAGCCGGGTTGCCGATGGGGGTCCCCTCGGGGCTTGGCGGGTCTCGGCGCGCCGTGGGGCTGGGGCGGGTCTGGCGTCCAGGAGCTGGGCCACCTGCCAGTTCTCCAGCTGGAGGACCAGGTCGTCCACGGTGGCAGGATGATGGTGGGCCAGCACGCGGCGGGCGTCCGGCGGGAGTCGCCGCAGGGTGTGGTCGATAATCACCCGGTCGATCGGGCTGGGGCCCTCTCCCGCTGTCAGCCACCGCTTCACCAGCCGGCTGTGCTGGGCGATCTGGGTGCGCACAGCTCCCTGCGCGTCAAACCGCCAATCCTGCGCGCGTTGCGCGCGCGCCGCGAGGTTGTGGCCATAGTAGGCCAGTATGGCCTGTTTGAGCGCCGGATACTGGCGGGCGACGTCCGCCGGCAGGTCCTGGCTCGCCTGCTGGGCGGGTCCGGTGAGGAACGGCGTCACTATGTGCGCCCACTGCTCCTCTGGCCAGCCTTCCCTCTGTGCGGTCCGCTCGAAGACCTCGAGGTAAGCCTCCACGTCGTCTTCCGGTCCCATCTTCGTGAGGCGGCTGGTCGGGCGGCGGTCGGCGCAGCGCGGACGGCGTGCTGAGTCAGCCGCAGAACAGCTTCGCGGAGCAGGGCGAGGCTCTCGGTGGTCTCCCGCTGGTGTTGCTGGGCAGCCAACGCCGCGGCTCCGTCCGGGTTCGGCATGGTGGGGTAGTAGTAGTGGGAACACTCAAAATGCCCGCATTCTCCACCATATGTGGTATCCGGGAATGAAGAATGCGCCGGGATTCCGAGAAAACACGAGGCAATGGTTTGTTTAAGCCGACTTCGGCGTTTATTTCAGTTATCAGACAGGACAAGGGTATGCTTGGGTCTCCGTGAGCCTCTAGCCTCTGCAGTCCATGCGTGTCTCTGCCTCTCCCGTCCATGCGTGTCTCTGCCTCTCTTATAGTGGCTCCGGGCCTTCCTCCTCCCAGCCGCCAGGTGTTCCCCATCCCGCTGATTGGGGGAAGGACCCGGTGCTCTCCGTCGCCGGCTGGTGGGTGGGGGTGGTACACCCCGTCCTTCACGGTCCCACGGGACCGTTCAGGCCGAACAACTGAGGAAACCCAGGCCCTCATTGCCTGTATGACTGGGTAAGGGATGGAGACAGATTTGTGCTGTCTCCATTCATAATGATTAATATCTTATTGAAGAGGCAGTGTGTCACTCTGTGTCACTCTTTGTTTATGTTTTTTCCAGGGACTTTGTAACCACTTCTGACCTGGAAATAACTGCCAAACAGGCCAAAAAGAAGTAGAACAACAACAAGTTTGCTGCAACAACCAGAGGCGGACTAATGGAGTGCTGCCCCGGAGTGCAGCATCCATCTGACTGTACCACTGCCAGGTGTTGGTCCATCCCATGTATATGAAGGGTAGACTAAATATTAGAAACACCTCTCAGTATAACGTTACAGTTCAACAGCACCACAAACCAAGCTGACACAAAAAATAAATCACCACCTCTAAAACATTAAATAAAGACTTTATACAATATTAAACTGCATTAGTTTTTAACCTAGGTATGCCTAATCATGCCTAGGTATGCCAAGTAAACTGTCAAGTCTACATATAAATGATAGTAGACAGGTTAAAAAGCATAGGATGATTAGACAAACGTACAAAGCTAGAGAGACAGGCTAATATGGCCCGTCCTCCTCTTCAGCTGCTCTATAATGCGCACCGACAGCAACGGCAACCAGCCTCTGATCCATTTTGATGTCCTAATAGTTTTTTATATTATTATATTATAATTATATCATTATTATATTATTATATTATAATTATATATTATATTTTATATTATATCATTTCGTTTTATTATATTATATATTATAATATTATATAAATATATAATATTATTGTATTATAATTATATATTATATTATATCATTTCGTTTTATTATATCATATATTATGATATTATATAAAT
The DNA here is from genome assembly GCF_027596085.1 of Anoplopoma fimbria. NCBI lineage: Eukaryota > Metazoa > Chordata > Actinopteri > Perciformes > Anoplopomatidae > Anoplopoma > Anoplopoma fimbria. Next base: position 27,990 of record NW_026550617.1, on the reverse strand, counting down.
ATATTATATATTATATTTATTATATTATATATTATATAATTATTATATTATAATTATATGTTATTTATTATATTATATCATTTCGTTTTATTATATTATATATTATAATATTATATAAATATATAATATTATTATATTATAATTATATATTATATTATATCATTTCATTTTTATATATTATAATATTATATAAATAGATTATATATTATATTTATCATATATTATATCATTATTATATTATAATTATATATTATATTATATCATTTCGTTTTATTATATTATATATTATAATATTATATAAATAGATTATATATTATATTTATTATATTATATATTATATCATTATTATATTATAATTATATGTTATATATTATATTATATCATTTCGTTTTATTATATTATAAATTATAATATTATATAAATATATTACATATTATATATTATATCATTTCATTGTATGTCAGTATATATGACAGTGAAGGTAACTGGAGGAGACAGGAGCCATGGCTCTGGTCAGGAAGAGCTGAGTTGGTGACGTCATCAAGTTCGCTGCTGTTCCGATTGCAGAATGACGTAATGACGTAATGACGTAATGACGTAATGACGTACTGCGTCCTCGGGAGTTTGTACACTGTTTTTTATTGCTTATTTAGAATACTTGTTTTTTTATTTCATTTTTATTTTTATGTTGTCTTCTTTTACTATGTCTCTTGTGTGCACTTTACCCTATGCTGCTGTAAGCCTGCAAATTTCCCCGCTGTGGGACTAATAAAGGATTATCTTATCTTATCTTATCTTATCTTATTACCATTGTTCAATATAACAGAGGACTCCTACGCTAACTTTAGTCCGTCTCAGATTGACCATCTTGTTGATAGTGCTGCATGCTCACTGCGAATGACACTAGACTCTCTAGCTCCTCTTAAAAAGAAGCTAATAAAAGAAAGGAGGTTTGCTCCATGGTATAACCCTCAAACCCGCGAATTAAAGCAAATATCGCGAAAACTTGAAAGGATATGGCGTTCCACCAATGTGGATGAAGCGCGGTTAGTCTGGTGAGACAGTCTTAAAATATATAAGAAGGCACTCCGTAATGCTAGAGCAGCCTATTATTCAGCATTAATAGAGAAAAATAAGAACAACCCTAGGGTTCTCTTCAGCACTGTAGCCAGGCTGACAGAGAGTCACAGCTCTGTTGAGCCGTGTATTCCTATAAACCTCAGTAGTAGTGACTTCATGAACTTCTTTAATGATAAGATTCTAACTATTAGAGAAAAAATTATAATCTACTGCCCTCAACCAGTACCGATCGATCCACAGCTGTAGAACCTGAAATATATTTAGATGGCTTTTCACCCATCGACCTTCAACAATTGACTTTAACTATTTCTAAGTCTAAACCTTCCACCTGTCTCTTAGACCCGATTCCGACTAGGCTGCTTAAGGAAGTTTTACCTTTAATTAGCAATTCTTTATTAGAAATTATCAATCTGTCTTTACTAACGGGCCATGTACCACAGGCCTTCAAACTAGCTGTAATTAAACCTCTTCTTAAGAAACCTACTCTTGATCCAGAGGTGTTGGCTAACTATAGACCTATATCTAACCTTCCGTTCCTCTCCAAGATCCTTGAGAAAGCAGTGGCAAATCAGCTCTGTGACTTTATGCATAACAATAGTTTATTTGAGGATTTTCAGTCAGGATTTAGAGTGAATCATAGCACAGAGACGGCACTGGTGAAAATTACCAATGACCTTCTAATAGCTTCAGACAAAGGACTTGTCTCTGTACTTGTATTGTTAGACCTTAGTGCTGCATTTGATACCATTGATCATCAAATCCTATTACAGAGATTGGAGCATCTAATAGGCATTAAAGGAACCGCACCTAGCTGGTTTAAGTCGTATTTATCAGACCGATCTCAGTTTGTATATGTAAACAATGAAAGCTCGATGCAAACCAGGGTCAGTCACGGAGTTCCACAAGGGTCTGTTCTTGGACCTATTTTATTTACCTTATATATGCTTCCCTTGGGGAATATTATCAGAAAACACTCAGTAAACTTTCATTGTTATGCAGATGATACCCAGCTATATCTATCGATTAAACCAGACGAAACTAACCAGTTCCCTAAACTTCAAGCATGTCTTACGGACATAAAAACCTGGATGACCTGTAACTTAATGTTAAACTCCGAAAAAACAGAAGTTATCTTACTAGGCCCAGATCACCTTCGAAATCAATTATCTAACGATATAGTTTCTCTAGATGGCATTGCTCTGGCATCCAGCACTACCGTTAAGAACCTCGGAGTTATCTTTGATCAGGATCTGTCTTTTAACTCTTATATAAAACAGATCTCAAGGACAGCCTTTTTTCATTTACGTTACATTTCGAAAATCAGGCAAATCCTGTCTCAAAATGATGCAGAAAAACTAAAAGTTCATGCATTTGTTACCTCTAGACTAGATTAATGTAACTCCTTATTATCAGGCTGCTCTAATAAGTCTCTTAAATCTTTACAGTTGATCCAGAATGCTGCAGCACGTGTTCTAACAAAAACTAAGAAAAGAGATCATATTACTCCAGTATTAGCTTCTCTGCACTGGCTCCCTGTTAAATCAAGAATAGAATTTCAAATTCTTCTACTTACCTACAAAGCTCTAACTGTCCAGGCACCGTCTTATCTTAAGGAACTTATAGTTCCATATTATCCAACTAGAGAGCTGCACTCAATCAATGCAGGGTTACTTGTGGTTCCTAGAGTATATAAAAGTAGGATGGGAGCCAGAGCCTTCAGTTATCAGGCTCCTCTTCTGTGGAACCAGGTTCAAGTTTCAGTCCAGGGGGCAGACACACTCACCACTTTTAAGAGTAGGCTTAAGACCTTCCTTTTTGATAGCGCTTATAGTTAGGGCTGGTTCTGGTTCGCCTTGGTCCAGCCCATAGATATGCTGCTATATGCCTAGACAGCCGGGGACTACCTAGGATACACTGAGCTCCTCTCTCCTCTTCTCTCCCTCCTTCTTTATGTATTAATCTCCTATTTATGCACATTACTGATTTTGCTTCTTCCCCGGAGTCCTTGTGCTTTCTCGCCTCGCAGGTTCCCAGGAATCGGGGTTATATTTGGACTGTCATCGTGCCACCTGCTGAGGCCCTGCTGACACCCACTGCTACTACCACTATCATTATTAGTCACATTACTATTATTATTCCCTGTACTATTACGCTTATTGACTTGCTTCTACCCTGGAGTCTTTGTGCTTTCTCGCTTCGCAGGCTTCTATAAATCGTGGCTGTACCTGGACCGTGGTCGTGCATCCTGCTACGGCCCTGCTGACACCGACTGCTACCACCATTATTTACTAGTCACATTACTATTACTATTACCTGTACCATTAAGCATTTTAGCTTTACTTCCACCCTGAAGCCCTTTTTGCTTTCTCGCTCTGCAGGTTTCCATGAATCGTTGTGGTACCTGGACCGTAGTCGTGCCTCCTGCTGTGAGCCGACTGACACCCACTGCTACTTCCATTATTATTATTAATCACATTACTATCCCTATTTCATAATTATAATTCTACTATAATAATTGCTCCTGTTATTATAAGTAGTCTTATTATATGAATCATTTATGTCATATACATTGAATGGGTTGTATCTCTGCTATGCTGTTCATTCTGTTCACATGACATCTATTGCATTCTGTCCATCCTGGGAGAAGGATCCCTCCTCTGTCGCTCTCCCATAGGTTTCTTCCTTTTTCTCCCTGGTAAAGGAGTTTTTTAGGGGAGTTTTTCCTGTGCCGATGTGAGGGTCCCGGGACAGATGATGTCGCATGTGTACAGATTGTAAAGCCCTCTGAGGCAAATTTGTAATTTGTGATTCTTGGCTATACAAAATAAACTGAATTGAATTGAATTGAATGAGACAACAGATACTGTGTTGATGTGGACTTGAGCTCATTTCATTTATTTTGTTGATTTTAATGCAGATTAAAGTTCAGAATGAGGCTGTCATGTTGGTTCAGTGTTTATCCGTCACCTCACAGCCAGACCATGTTGTAAAGTTTCAATCCAGACTTGACTCAAACTTCTTCAGACTCATTTTGTCCAGGGCGTAATCTGTCGACCCACAAAACAGCCGGCTGAGCTCAAGAGTTTTCCTAATTTATCCTCATTTGGCAACAAATAAATGCATCTAAAACAGTCATGATTAGGGTTCCTGACAGCTGTGATTGATTTATTGCACCATCACGTGTAAAGTTACTCCACCTTTTCCCGTACAGAAGTACTTTAGGAACAATTTAATAACCGTGATAATATCCAAATGAAATGCTGCATTCAGTTAAATGAGAATCAACATCAGAAGGACTCGACGGCTGAAAGCAACAACATGTTCAGTCTCACTTTAAGTCATGGAGACACAATCATTTATGGTTGGTGGAGATTCACGTTGTTCCTGAGGAGTTTTCTCAGTCGTCACTCAACCAGTGAGTGACTCAGCTTTTACAACAGGTGAAATATTTAAACACCAACAACAAATAGAAAATGTGCAGCTTATATCAGGTCCAGTCATTAAGTCATGAAGTGAATATATGTGAATCTTGAAATGCTGCTTTGGATCAGGATGATATCCAGAAATTCAACTCTTTTGTCATAAATGTTTCAAAGTAGATCATGAAATTTAAGGGAAAAATTATTAGACAGCAATTTATATATTTTATACCAGTTTAGTTTGATGACTCAGACAGCTGTTTTTTAAGCAGTGAAAGAAAACTGAACAAAAGAGAGAAGAAGTTATAGAGGAATATGTAGCCATGACCAAAGACTGAGGAGACAAGAAATATTTAACAACTAAAGAAATGAAATGTTTTCTAATGTGGAGCAGGTTTTAACCGAGCCTTTGTTTGTGAATGAGGAAACAACGTTCAGATTCACAGCGCTGCTCCTCTTCCTGGAATAAACCAGAGCTTGATCACCCCTCCCTCTTCCTCCTGCTCTCTAACACAGCCAGCTCCACTCTGTCCACATATTCCCTTGTTCCCTCCCCTTCAGATCTACAGTTTAAAGGAGAGGCGTAACCAACATGGTGGTGAAGCACAAGAGCTGACAGGCCCAGTTCACTGAACAAACACATGTTGTTCAGATCAGAAGTCAAAGTACAGACGCTGCTAAGGAAGTGAAACTCAGACAGTCATTGCCACAGAGAGGTGAAATGGCGCAGAAAGGAGTTGAGCTGGATCGGGAAACCTTCTCTTGTTCCATCTGTCTGGATCTACTGAAGGATCCGGTGGCTACTCCCTGTGGACACAGCTACTGCATGAACTGTATTAAAAGCTTCTGGGATGGAGAGGATGAGAAGAAAATCCATAGCTGCCCTCAGTGTAGGCAGACCTTCACACCGAGGCCTGTGCTGCTGAAAAACACCATGTTAGCAGTTTTAGTGGAGCAGCTGAAGAAGACTGGACTCCAAGCTGCTCCTGCTGATCGCTGCTATGCTGGACCTGAAGATGTGGCCTGTGATGTCTGCACTGGGAGGAAACTGAAAGCCCTCAAGTCCTGTCTGGTCTGTCTGGCCTCTTATTGTGAGAAACACCTCCAGCGTCATTATGACGCAGCTCCATTAACAAAACACAAGCTGGTGGACCCCTCCAAGAAGCTCCAGGAGAACATCTGCTCTCGTCACGATGAGGTGATGAAGATGTTCTGCCGTACTGATCAGCAGTGTATCTGTTACCTCTGCTCTGTGGATGAACACAAAGGCCACGACACAGTCTCAGCTGCAGCAGAAAGGACTGAGAGGCAGAGAGAGCTGGAGGTGAGTCGACAAAACATCCAGCAGAGAATCCAGGACAGAGAGAAAGACGTGAAGCTGCTTCAACAGGAGGTGGAGGCCGTCAATCGCTCTGCAGATGAAGCAGTGAAGGACAGCGAGAAGATCTTCACTGAGCTGATCCGTCTCATGGAGGAAAGAAGCTCCGATGTGAAGCAGCAGGTCAGATCCCGACAGAAAAGTGAAGTGAGTCGAGTCAAAGAGCTTCAGGAGAAGCTGGAGCAGGAGATCGCTGAGCTGAAGAGGAAAGAAGCTGAGCTGAAGCTGCTCTCGCACACAGAGGATCACAACCAGTTTCTACGCAACTACACCTCACCGTCAGGACTCAGCCAATCTGCAGACTCGTCCGGCATCGATATCCGTCCTCTGCGCTACTTTGAGGATGTGACAGCGGCTGTGTCAGAAGTCAGAGATAAACTGCAGGACGTTCTGAGTGAGAAGTGGACAAACGTCTCACTGGCAGTGACTGAAGTGGACGTTTTACTGTCCGATTCACAAGTAGAGCCCGAGACCAGAGCTGGATTCTTAAGATATTCACGTGATATCACACTGGATCCAAACACGGCACACACATATCTGTTATTATCTGAGGAGAACAGAAAAGCAACATTAATGAGTCAACAACAGTCTTATTCTAGTCACCCAGACAGATTCACTACATGTGAGCAGGTCCTGAGTAGAGAGAGTCTGACTGGACGTTGTTACTGGGAGGTGGAGTGGAGAGGAGGAGTAGTTTTTGTAGCAGTCGCATACAAGAATATCAGCAGAACAGGGAGCTGGGATGAATGTTGGTTTGGATTCAATGACAAATCTTGGGCGTTACGTTGTGACAAAAACAGTTTTATGTTTTGGTACAACAATGTCCAAACTCCCGTCTCTGGTCCTCAGTCCTCCAGAGTAGGAGTGTACCTGGATCACAGTGCAGGTATTCTGTCCTTCTACAGCGTCTCTGAAACCATGACTCTCCTCCACAGAGTCCAGACCACATTCACTCAGCCTCTCTATGCTGGACTTTGGTTTTGTTCTCTTGGAGCCACTGCTGAGTTCTGTAAACTCAAATAGACAGAAGTCATTTAACGATCAGCGGGTTAAATTCTGTGTTTTAATTCTTAAACTCATTTTGTTTCCATCTTTGTTGGTGAGAGCTGATTTTTTTCACCTGTCAATCAAACATAATGGGCGGTACTTTGACATCTTCTCATTATTGTTGTGTAAATGTTTGAGTCTCTTTAGGTGGCGCTCCTTCCTGTGTCTGTTTAGCCACGGAGGCTATCACTGCTCATGATGATCTTTATTTACCTGAACTGATATTTCTCTGCATGAAAACATAAATGTTTTAATATTATTTTAATTGGTGTGTTTATTGTTGTGTCTATTCAACTGCATGGGTCTTAAAGAGAGAAAGCACCAGAGCTTCTTTTATCCAAGATATTTTAATCTCCTCACCTTTTGTAAAGATATCCTAAAGCTAAATGATGTTTATATGTTTTGATGAATTAATTGATGTTCTTGTTGTTTTCATAATTCTCATACAAATAATGTACTATGATGTATTTTTCAACTAATTATCATGATCATAATCAATAAGAAAATCATTTATTATTCTCTTTTACATAACTGAGATTCTGGTCAAACAAATTGATTATGTGGATGAAGTGAATCTGAACATGAAATCATTGAACAAGAGTCATTTAACAGACTTTATTAATGGGATGTGAACAAACTGAAGGTTGACATGATAAATAAAGTATTTTTTGTTTCAAGAATGAACAAAGTATTTTCTTTTTGTCTTATTTGCAGGGTATCATACAAAGCTGATGGAGAAAATATGAAACTAATATGAGAGAATAACTGAGTTAGTTTTGCTCCTGAAACACCACAAAGTACAGAGTTCATGTTTAGAGCAGAAGAACAGTCATTCAGTCTCTGTCCTCTCAACTGTTCTCACTAAAGCATCTTTGTAACAGAGAGATGAGAGGAGCTTTCTATCTCCTGTCGCTCCTCATAACAAACATTTTGTGTCAAAATAATTCATTGCACAAACTTATAAAACTCTTAAATATAGAGAAGGATTCAGGGTCAGGGAGGGCAGAGGTAACGGAAGAGGAAAGATCAGCGGGGAGAGGGAGCGGAGGTGACTACGGGTAGAAACCATGTGGGTAGGTGGAGGAAGTAAGGGGGAGAGGAGAGGGAGAGGGAGTAGGACATGAAATAGTGGTCCGAGAGCTGGAGGGGAGTGACAGAGAGGTTAGCAGTAGAACAGTGTCTAGTGAAGATAAGATCCAGCTGGTTGCCGGCCTTGTGGGTAGGAGAAGAGGAGTGGTAGAGGTCAAAGGAGGAGAGGAAGGAAAGCAGAGGTTCTAACTTATCAGTCTGGATGTTGAAGTCGCCGAGCATGATGAGTGCGGAGCCATCGTCATGGAAGTGCGAGACTAGTGTGTCAAGCTCCTCCAGGAACTCGCCAAGAGGGCCCGGTGGGCGATACACAACAGCAATGGTGAGCTTGACTGGATAAGTGACAGTAACAGCATGAAATTCAAAAGAGGACGGGGAGAACTGTGGAACAGAGACAAGAGAGTATTTCCATTTTGGGGAAATTAGCAGGCCAGTGCCACCACCTCGCCTCGCAGCTCTGGGAGTGTGAGAGAAGGAGTACACATCTGACAGAGCTGCGGGTGTGGTGGTGTTTTCTGGTGTGATCCAGGTCTCAGTGAGAGCAAGAAAGTTGAGGGAGAGCAAGGATGCGTAGCCTGAGATGAACTCAGCTTTCGGCACTGCCGACTGGCAGTTCCAAAGCCCCCGACACCACTTGTTCACTATGGGCTGAGAGAGTGGGATAGATGAGATTAGTGGGGTCACGGCGCCTGGGAGTGACCCACTGTCTACGTGACCACCGGACAGAGGAACAGACAGAAATAGGATGCAGACACATGGTAGTCAATATAAACAAATTACTGACCCGTACAAGTACACGCTCGAGAAGTCTTTGCTTGACGAACCTGATATTGGACCTGATATAAGCTGCACATTTTCCATTTGATGTTGGTGTTTAAATATTTCACCTGTTGTAAAAGCTGAGTCACTCACTGGTTGAGTGACGGCTGAGAAAATTCCTCAGGAACAACGTGAATCTCCACCAACCATAAATGATTGTGTAGGGCGGCTGTGGCACATGAGGTAGAGCGCTTGTCCCGTAACCACAAGGTTGGTGGTTCAAGCCCCTCTACCGGCAACATGCCGAGGTGTCCTTGAGCGAGACACCTAACCCCAAGTTGCTCCCCGGGCGCTTCATTGCAGCCCACTGCTCCTCCGGGATGGGTTAAATGCAGAGAAATAATTTCCCCATTGTGGGACTAATAAAGGATTGATTATTATTATTATTATTATTATTATTATTGTTGTGGTGGAAGTTTTCCAATACAATTTACTATACTAATACCCAATTTGTACTAGTACTATCTATGTCCCGAGATGAGTCCCAATGAGCGTTGAAATAATGATCACCATATGTCAACTGATCATTTTTCTTTATGCATAAGAAACAGTTTGGTCCTAATATCCTGAATATTACAAAGTAACCTGTTATGAAACATGAAAGACAGGTCAGTCATATAAAACAGAGATTTCAAACCCTTAGCCCATGGATGGCCATGCAAAATGTCCCAATGAAATATCTTTTTTGTAGGTCTCTGATCAGACATGTTCACAAGTCTATTCCAAAGTCGAAGCATTTGACATTTATGTCGGATCTTTGGTGATTCCCAACCCATATCCCCAGTAATGGCCAAAACTGATTTTTGATGTTTTAACCGTATGAACCATTATAACCTACTGCACACTGTGCAGCAGCCATCTTCAGGTTCTTAGGTTAAACACCTGCAGCATACCTGGGTCCAACTACCCAGACACCCAACAGGCTGTGCAATGCTCTCATAACTGGGTCCAGAATTACCCAGAAACATCTTGAGCATGATCATCACCACAAAACCGGAATATCTCACAAGCTAAACAGTCCTAAACATGCTGTTACAGCATCCAACAAGCTGCGCTCCAATAACTCATCCTATGATCTCAACAACTCCTCCACCGAAGCCGTAACCGAGGAAACACACTTTGACTGCCCGAACACACAAAACCCAAACTGATCCATACAGAACTAAACTATTGCTGCCAACGTCACTGCAGCCCTGTCCCTCTAGCTGCCTAACCAGAGACTGAATAAACTCCTCCCTAGTCTTCAGGTGCTACTTGTGGCGGGCACTTACGCACTAAAACCCGTAGGCCCGGTAAAGCAACCATGAACTGGCAACCCACCTGCAGCCTCAGACGAGGCCCCGAGACAACTGCTCCAACCACTTTGGTCTCCACACTAATCAAACCCCCCAACCAACTCCAAAGGGAATCCGCTCTTAATCCTAACAGGGACAGAACAGCAATTTACTCACCAAAAGAAACACACCAGCATAACACAGCTCGACGACACAAATACACTCCTCAGGAAAACGAGTCACACAGCTACTCACATTAACCAAACTACTATTACTATTAACCAAACTACTATTACTATTAACCAAACTACCATTACTATTAACCAAACTACTATTACTATTAACCAAACTACTATTACTATTAACCAAACTACTATTACTATTAACCAAACTACCATTACTATTAACCAAACTACTATTACTATTAACCAAACTACTATTACTATTAACCAAACTACTATTACTATTAACCAAACTACTATTACTATTAACCAAACTACTATTAACCAAACTACTATTACTATTAACCCTGCTCACCACACTCGTCCATGTCTCCCAAACAACCAGACTGCACAGCTCAGTCACCAAAACGAGGTGCACCTGCCTACTAGGCTACCACTGATCCCAGAATCAGTCTATGCAGATCAATTTATAACCATCAGCAACAACTTCACAAAAAAAAGATCTAAACCAGGTCAAACAAGTAAGGACGAGCCCCCATATGTTACAACCCGGCTCTCAGGCTGCAACATGAAGGAGACAAGACGGGTGTATATCTAATAAATAGGTACATTTATTAACAAATACTATTAACAAATCACAATAACTAAACAAAGCCAACAGAACAGCAGCTGGGTCAGCCAAGGAAAAGCCCCAAGAGGAGAGAGCCCCCCCCCTGTTCAGGTGCTGAGTCTTTATCACTGGGACTCTACGATGCTCAGGTGTGGCTCATCAGCAGCAATCAACAACCTGAAGGACACAAACCCCCTAGTGGACAGGAGGGGTCATCACAGTACAGTGATGATTACTTTGTGTCTTTATTAATATTAGTACAGTGATGATTACTTTGTGTCTTTATTAATATTAGTACAGTGGTGATTACTTTGTGTCTTTATTAATATTAGTACAGTGATGATTACTTTGTGTCTTTATTAATATTAGTACAGTGGTGATTACTTTGTGTCTTTATTAATATTAGTACAGTGATGATTACTTTGTGTCTTTATTAATATTAGTACAGTGCTGATTACTTTGTGTCTTTATTAATATTAGTAGTGATGATTACTTTGTGTCTTTATTAATATTAGTACAGTGGTGATTACTTTGTGTCTTTATTAATATTAGTACAGTGATGATTACTTTGTGTCTTTATTAATATTAGTACAGTGATTATTACTATTATTACTAGTTCAGACTTGGATAGTTCGACTCGGGAGTACAAACTCCCGAGGACGCGAGGACGCAGTACGTCATTACGTCATTACGTCATTCTGCAATCGGAACAGCAGCGAACTTGATGACGTCACCAACTCAGCTCTTCCTGACCAGAGCCATGGCTCCTGTCTCCTCCAGTTACCTTCACTGTCATATATACTGACATACAATGAAATGATATAATATATAATATGTAATATATTTATATAATATTATAATTTATAATATAATAAAACGAAATTATATAATATAATATATAACATATAATTATAATATAATAATGATATAATATATAATATAATAAATATAATATATAATCTATTTATGTAATATTATAATATATAATATAATAAAACGAATGATATAATATATAACATATAATTATAATATAATAATGATATAATATATAATATAATAAATATAATGTATAATCTATTTATATAATATTATAATATATAATATAATGAAATGAAATGATATAATATAATATATAACATATAATTATAATATAATAATGATATAATATATAATATAACAAATATAATATATAATCTATTTATATAATATTATAATATATTATATAATGAAATGAAATGATATAATATAATATATAATATATAATATATAATTATAATATAATAATATTATATATTTATATAATATTATAATATATAATATAATAAAACGAAATAATATAATATATAACATATCATTATAATATAATAATGATATAATATATGATATAATAAATATGATATATAATCTATTTATATAATATTATAATATATGATATAATAAATCGAAATGATATAATATAATATATAAATATAATATAATAATATTATATATTTATATAATATTATAATATATAATATATAATATAATAAAACGAAATGATATAATATAATATATAATTATAATATAATAATATTATATATTTATATAATAGTATAATATATGATATAATAAAACGAAATGATATAATATAATATTTAATTATAATATAATAATATTATATATTTATATAATATATAATATAATAAAACGAAATGATATAATATAAAATATAATATATAATTATAATATAATATATAATCTATTTATACAATATTATAATATATAATATTATAAAATGAAATTATATAATATAATATATAATTACAATAATATTATATATTTATATAATATTATAATATATGATATAATTCAACGAAATGATATAATATAAAATATAATATATAATTATAATATAATAATGATATAATATATAATATAATAAATATAATATTTAATATATTTATATAATATATAATTATAATATAATAATATTATATGTTTATATAATAGTATAATATATGATATAATAAAACGAAATGATATAATATAATATTTAATTATAATATAATAATATTATATATTTATATAATATATAATATAATAAAACGAAATGATATAATATAATATAAAATATAATATATAATTATAATATAATATATAATCCATTTATACAATATCATAATATATAATATAATAAAACGAAATGATATAATATAATATATAATATATAATTATAATATGATAATATTATATATTTATATAATATTATAATATATAATATAATAAAACGAAATTATATAATATAAAATATAATATATAATTATAATATAATAATATAATGATGATATAATTATAATATAATAATATAAAAAACTAATAGGACATCAAAATGGATCAGAGGCTGGTTGCCGTTGCTGTCGGTGCGCATTATAGAGCAGCTGAAGAGGAGGACGGGCCATATTAGCCTGTCTCTCTAGCTTTGTACGTTTGTCTAATCATCCTATGCTTTTTAACCTGTCTACTATCATTTATATGTAGACTTGACAGTTTACTTGGCACACCTAGGCATGATGAGGCATACCTAGGTTAAAATCTAATGCAGTTTAATATTGTATAAAGTCTTTATTTAATGTTTTAGAGGTGGTGATTTATTTTTTGTGTCAGCTTGGTTTGTGGTGCTGTTGAACTGTAACGTTATACTGAGAGGTGTTTCTAATATTTAGTCTACCCTTCATATACATGGGATGGACCAACACCTGGCAGTGGTTCAGTCAGATGGATGCTGCACTCCGGGGGCAGCACTCCATTAGTCCGCCCCTGGTTGTTGCAGCAAACTTGTTGTTGTTCTACTTCTTTTTGGCCTGTTTGGCAGTTATTTCCAGGTCAGAAGTGGTTACAAAGTCCCTGGAAAAAACATAAACAAAGAGTGACACAGAGTGACACACTGCCTCTTCAATAAGATATTAATCATTATGAATGGAGACAGCACAAACCTGTCTCCATCCCTTACCCAGTCATACAGGCAATGAGGGCCTGGGTTTCCTCAGCTGTCCCTTGAATAAAGTATTGCTTTAATGTTAGTTTGATTGCACAATAATAGCAATTATAACACGTGTGTATAATAGGGAATAAAGACAAGCAAAACAAATCGGTCAAAAGTACAAAGGCAGGGCTCTAACTTGGTGCAAAGTTAAAGTTGATCTTTCACTTCTTAATCTTAATACTTTAAGAGTTGAGATTTGCTGGTTGTGAATATTAAACTGACATTTAATCATTAAGTTTCAGTCTATTGAAGTGAACTCCAGTGTTCATGTCATCATTTCAAAAGTCAAACTACGGGAACCGCGTGGCCGGTTGAGACGCGCTTTTTAAACACATGGAAGGACTTTACCTTTGTAGTAGGGCTGCTCTGGTCTATACGTGGCCTCATTTCATTAATATACAGACACATACATTTAACACCAGCTCTCGGGGCATAGTAAGCTATGCACATGGTGACGCTCGGCTATATAAACCCACTTAAATATGACAATAACGAAAGAAATCATCCAAAATGTTAAAGAGGACAAATCTAATGGTTGATGACATTTCTAAACAGCACTTTGTTTTAATGTTGATGGATGATACAGATTCAGCTTTCCTTCTCCCACAGGTGATCTCCTGATTCAAGGTGATGGTTCTTCTTTGCCAGGGCTCTCTCTACCTTACAATTAACAAAGAATATGGAACTCCTTCCTAGGATCTGTGTTATTTGAGCATTACTGCGACCTTATGCTCTGGAGTGGTGATCACAAACGATTAGCTATCTTAACCCCTTAGTGTTAGGTTGTGTTAACATAAAGAATCTAGTAAATGTTAAGTTGTTGCATGTCATGATGAAACTACATGATTTAAAAGTGTTCATCCACAAAACATGGATTTATATAACAGAAGCTACATGTTACACTTTGGTTAATGTAGCAGACATCCAATCTGTTGTTTTTAGTGTACCCTGCTCTTCCTCTGACTGACCACAGGGTGGCGCTCCTTCTCTGTGATGTTTAATGTCACCACCAGCAGCAAACAGCAGCAGAAATCCACCATGTGATGAAGTTTAGTTTGAAGTCTGTCACACAGCCGTGTTGGAGGAGCTACTTTATGGGTGTGACACCTGATGTCACACATGTCTGTCAGCTGATACAGCTGCACTATGTGGTCATTCTTCATACAGATGTTCATGGTCACAGTGATCACACTGAGGAGCTACTGGTTCACTAGATGTCAGCTGATTGGGAACCAGTTCCTAACAACATAACTCATAAAGATTTCCTTTGAGAAACAGATCTCACTAAAGTCTTCCAAATGAAACATGCCTCCTTAATAATAAGGAGCATTATGGGGTTATATGAAGAAACAGCTGCTTTGAACCCTAAATAAGTGGAGACAGCCTGATGTTTCCGCTGCAGTGGCTGATGGGAGGAGTGAGGACCTGTTAGAAGCCACGTGGCCCTCGTCTGATCTCACAGCTCGTCCTTGTTTGGCCTCAGCTGCATCAGAGCGCCACTTCTCCCCAGGTTCCCCAGAGGAAACACCGCTGCACAAAATGCTTTTCCTCCCAGCTGCTGCTCTGTGCTGTCTGTGTTCAGGTGAGTGTTTCCAGCCAATCAGGAGCCAACAAGCTCCACCTCTAACAAACACTGTTCACTCACCTTCATCCACCTGTCTGTTTCTCTACAGCGCTGGTTGCCATGGCAGCAGAGCTGATCCAGGATGATTTAACATTGACCAGGAGAGTTGGTGGGAAAGTCTCCTTCAGCTGTCGAGACACTGACCAGTGTGGCAGTAATATTATGTATACTGGTACCAGAAGAGAGACTCAGAAACATTCACACTGATTCTTGATATTGATAAGAGTAATGGTGAAATAGATAAAGATTACAATCATCCTCAGAAAGATGATTTCTCAGCTGTGAATAAACAGAACGGCTATGAGTTGGAGATCAAGAACGTTAAACTCACTCATTCAGCCTCTTACTACTGCTCCTGTTTGGATATCTGGTCTCCACAGTGAGAAATGATTCCTGCAGCCTGAACAAAAACCAACAGATGAACAGATGTCAAACAGCGTCTGTGACAGGAAGAGAGCCGTAAACCACAGCTCAGGTTCACATGTTTCACCTCCATCTCAGCCACCAACCCTGTCTCCTAAAAATGACGTTCCCCTGAAACTAAAACGCATTCTCAATTGAACAGAAACGTAATATCTCACCGTAATATCCAGCTATTGTCTTTATATTTTTCTCTTATTGTTGTTTTCTGAGATGAGAGGTGCTTATAGGAAGCAATGTTTTGTGACAGCGTTTGTCTATAACATGTGATCACTAACAAACCTGCCCCCCGTTACTCATTTTAATTAATGCTTCATTTAATTACCGTATATGTTGTATCTCCTGCGTATAATGACAGCATTATGATGTGAGGAACTATTGGTGTTCACTGTAACAGTAGTATTGTTCACCAAAACGGTCTCCATACATACACGTCATTGGGGATTCCCAAGTGACGTCATACGTAATAGGGTCCATGGCCCCAGTGACGTCATACGTAATAGGGTCCATGGCCCCATCACCTATTTCAGCTATTACTCTAGAAATTGTCTTTTTCGTTGCTAGACTTCCTGTTTGCAAAGAGTGTTGTAGATAGGATCATAAAAATATATCTACAAACTATGTCTAATATCTACTACAGCCCAACTAGTAACTAAACTGCATCTAGATGATCTATTTGAAAAAAAAGGCAAGATGTTGGGTGTGTGCACAAAATCTTAATCAATTTAAAATAAATAAAGCTCGGTCTCATAGCCAAGTGGCTGAGGATCATGGGTAATGTAGTCTTCCTATCAGGACGGAATCTACTTTATTTCCATAATGTAATGACAAATGATTGAATCAGACGACTTTAACGTTAACCTCGCATATTGTGGAATCAAGGACAGTTTCAGAGAATAACTAACATAACTCTGAAGGCTTTGTTGTGAAGTAAACACAGGTGATGGGGGTTTCCCTACGTTGGTCTCTCACGGGGCCATGGACCCTATTACGTATGACGTCACTTGGGAATCCCCAATGACGTGTATGTATGGAGACATGTTTGGTGAACAATACTACTGTTACAGTGTAATTAAATGAATCATTAATTAAAATGAGTAACGGGGGGCAGGTTTGTTAGTGATCACATGTTATAGACAAACGCTGTCACAAAACATTGCTTCCTATAAGCACCTCTCATCTCAGAAAACAACAATAAGAGAAAAATATAAAGACAATAGCTGGATATTTCAAACACAAACGTAATCGGTGAGATATTACGTTTCTGTTCGGCATTCATTTCCCATGGCCACTGACTCACAATATTGACTTATCTGATACTGCTGTGGGGAATTTATGCTTTTATACAGAGCACCGACCTAACAATAGAACAATTAGGGCCTTATTCCAAAAAGAGATTGTTACTATTCCTTATATAATTCCATATTGGAACGGCTTAATAGAGAATGTGCCTTGGAGGCACATCCTCTATTAAGGAAGATATGAGAAACACTTCATGGAGCTGAAATATGACTCTGGTTCATTGTTTGGACTCCTTCACTCAGCAGACAGGTTTTTGTATCACTCTGTTTCACTGTGGGAGGATATCGCTACTTCATCTTTGGCTCTGGAACTAAACTGTATGTAACAGGTAAGAATAAACATTTATTTCTTCATTTGTTTTATTGAACAAATTTAAAATGTGTTTTTAATGAGTTCCTGCTGCTTCAGGCTTCACATGTTAGTGTTTTCATCATTAGTAGAGAATTCTTGCTGCCATGCAGCCGTTGTTACATAAAAAGGTTAAATCTCACCTCACAACTCAAGTTATTCTTTATTTCTGAAGGAGATTAAACTGATTTATTAAGAAAGATTTTGATCATGGAAATTTTAAAATTCTGCAGTATTTGTTCCTTTCAGTAGTTCAGCACAATCTTATGACAGAATATATAGAGTTTTCATTCTATATTAAAAATGATTAAATAAATCATAAAACATATATTTTAATTACTTTTAATATTATTAATACTATCATTAATAAATACAAATGTAAAAGGTAATATTGACCTTAATGCCAATTATATTTTATATGACAGTATATGGAATGTATGTATAATATTGTATGTAGTCATATATATATGATACAGCAGGATATATAATGACAAAAGTATGCTTTATATTTTTATATTAACACACTTTTAATATAAACAGTATTTGAGCCTTAACTTAATTTTAAATATATAACAGTGATTATAAAGATGATCTATGAACTTTCAGTATATATAGTTCAGATGCGTAACATGATATCAAATACATGATATAATATATAATATAAGTATATATTCATTAATATTATATATCATATGAATTAATATTATATTATGTTATTTTGTTTTAAATCTTTTTTCCCAGATTTTTATATTAACCTTGGGTGCATCCAAACATATCATATTAGTCGTGTATAAAAGTTAAAACTGACAAAATAGGAATTAGCAATTTGAATAAATCCTACTGTGGTAATAATATAGTATATTTATTGTAATGATGTTAAAATAAAGACAAATATGCAGTTCATAATAATATGTTTGTTACCTCTAAAATAAAATAAACTTTCCTTTAGTGTGAACGTGAATTAGTTTCCCCATGATGATAAATAAGGTTTTATCTTGTTTTAGCAGTTCTTAACGCATTTAACATATCTGATTAATCATTGTAGTTGGGTACAAAAGTAAAGATTGCAACAAGAAAATACAACAATTAGTTATGTTTTTATAGGTTTATATTTTATTTTATTTTATTTAAATTTCCTCTGAGTGATCTTAACATTCCTTATATTTCATTTTATAGCTAAAGATTTTATTCTAATTTTACATATCGGAACATATTAATTATAATTGTGTATAAAAGTTGATATTGTTATGAAAATGTTAAAAACACCATTCATGTATTTGAGTGACATATGTAGTAAATATATCATCTTTTATATATTGCCTAAACCAACTATTAAATCAAGATGAATACCATAATTATATAATAATTTTGAATTGTATTATATTGTATTGTATTATATTGTATTATATTGTATTATATTTTTATTGTATTATATTATATTATATTTATTATTATATTATATTATGTTGTTTGTATTATATTATATAAAAATATATTATATTATATTATATTATATTATATTATATTATATTTATAATAATTGTTGTTAAATGACAGTGAATGGAGGTGAATACAGTCTCCTGTATGTAGTGAATATATATTATATTATATTATATTATTTATATTATATTATATTATATTATATTATATTATATTATTTTATATTATATTATATTATATTATATTTATTTTATTTCGTAATAATTGGTGTTAAATGACAGTGAATGGAGGTGAATACAGTCTCCTGTATGTAGTGAACTCTGTCTGTATTGATGATCAGTGTAGTGATCAGAGTCCATGTAGTCTCCAGGATCAGACTGAATGCAGTGCAGCGCTGTAAGCTGCTGCTGACTGTGTGAATGTGTGTCTGTGCTGCTTGTTGCTGCTGTCACACTTCAGATGAGCAGGTAGTGAAGCCCGTGGTGAGCGTGTACCCAGCAGCATCCAGAGCCCACCTGGAGGGGAAGAGCTCCCTGCTGTGTCTGGCCTCAGCCATGTTTCCTCCTCTGGTCCAGTTCTCCTGGAAAAGAGGAAAGGAGAACGGTCCTCTGGAGGAGCTGCCCCCTGCTGAGAGAGAGCAGCTGGAGCTCAGAGAGTCGGGACGCACCGCCGCCATCTTGCTGATCCATCAGCAGGAGAACAGCAGGTATAGATACCACTGCTACGTCCATCACGAGGGGGGCACAGTGGAGGCAACACTTCCACCAACAGCTACACCATCAGCTACACCGTCAACTCCATCACCACCTCCACCAACAGCTACACCATCAGCTACACCCTCAACTCCATCACCACCTCCTCCATCAGCTCCTCCATCACCTCCTCCAGCAGCTTCTGTCCCGTCTCAGTACCAAGTGAAGCTGCTCTGCCTGCTGTACACGGTGCTGATAGTGAAGAGTCTGGTGTACTGCTGTGGACTCTCTCTGCTGATGATCCTCACAAACAAGGGACCGTCCACCAACTGCACACATGCTGACTGACTGATTTCTGCTTTTTCTCACCATAGAATCCCAGCAATTCTTCTCTTTTATCACTTTCATCAGTATGCACAATATCTGTTATGACGTGATGATTATATAATTTGGTGTTTAGATACATAATTCTAAAGGTATAAATATATACATACACCTTTGCGTTTGCTAAATTGATTTGCAGTGCTATTTTTTGCTAGCTTATTTCCACTTTTAATTGGCTTGTATGACAGTGGAATGTTAATTATAATCATTAGCTGTCTGGTACATATTCTATTGTTTACAGTCTTTTTCTGTTCTTGTGTTTCTTTTTAATACATTATTCAGAGTGCGGCTGTTTGTCAGTTTAACATTCTTAATAAACTGAAAAACCACAGTGTTTTATGAACATTCTTTTTTTATTGATATCAGTTTGACTTCATAGCAAATAATCAGATTCAGAATCAACTCGATTGACTGTTTGTTAACAGATACAAGTAATCCGTCTGTGGTTGTAAGTAGCTCTGAATATACTTTCACGCAGCACCAAGAACAAATGTAAAGGAAGGTATGAATATAAGCACACAGCTAAACAAGGACAAGAAAGCTAAACAAAGAGAAGCAGATATAAACACACAGCTATTATAAACACGTCAGTAGGTTTGGCTGATCCACCAGGTTCAGTGCTGACCCCCTTTTATAGTTGTGTCAGTGTGGATGTAAAGCTCTACGCTGACGACACTGTTGTTAACACACATGAACAAACAGCAGAGCTGCTTTGAAGCAACAACTGATATAAAATGATGAAAGAGCGGCTTCATCAGTCGGGCTGAAGTCTGAATGTTGGTGAAATATTGACTCTGAATTATTACAGCTTCATCCGAATGAAATAAATAAAAGATATTACGTGAACTAACATTCATAAAACATTCATAGACAGGATAGCTAAACGCTTCATGAACATGATAACATGGACGCTCTAATTCTGCTTCAATAAGAGATACATGTGTTTATTTCACGGGGTGGAACAATAACCTTTATATTTCTGTAGTTTGCGTTTTGTCGATCTGATCAATGATAACAGGTGTGACAAATATTTTCTAAATACTGAAGTTGACATACTGAATATACCACAGTATTATGACAAGGATATATATATATATATATATATATATATATATATATATATATATATATATATATAATATATAATGTTATTATAATATTTAATGATTACCAAACATTATAATATTCAGTATGAACAGTATTATTGATTTGCGTTGGATAAGCTAATTAAACAATATTTAAAATTAATGGGAATAAATGAGAAAACAAACATATGTGTGCTTTATTTTTTTTAAATCTTATTTTTTACTCTTGAAAAATAAGCAGAAGTTTATTTTATGTACATTGGATGTTTAGGTTTTGAATATATAGCACTTGGTTGTTTGTTTTTGGTTTTATATTCACTTCATATGAAATAACTGGGATTTACCTTGGCAATTAAAATTGTATTTAATATCATAAAGAATAATAAAATATATATATACAATTATAATTTATGTGTTATGTCTGGCTCTTCGGTCTACAATAAATCAATTTCATAGTTCTAATATTATTGTCTTCTTCTTCTTCTTCTTATTATTATTATTATTATTATTATTATTATATTATTATTATTATTATTATTATTATTATTATTATTATTATTATTCATTATTATTTCCACTCAGAAATCCACCAGCTTTATTTAGCCTGCTGCTGTTTCTTAACTAAGCTGTATTATTAGCACTCTGTTAGCATTAATGTGAGCTCATAAAGTCGGTGGGAGCAGACTGCTGCAGCTTGAACATATTTGCTTTTATTTTAAGGATTTTCTCTTTTTCTCTCACAGATTAATAACACAGATCAAAGTTGGGACATTGAGTACTGAGCGCTGATCTCAAACTGAAGTTCCTGGAATGATTCTTTAACCGGAGTGGATGGTTGTAACTGTCATTGTGTTGTTAATGTGAGAAAGGCTGCAGAGCAGAAACCCACACAGCCCGTCTGCTGCAGGAGAGGAAGTGGTGATTCGCTGTCAACAGCTTATTTATGAATCCTAATAACCACAGAGAACAAATTCACATCTGCTGCTGTAAACTCTCATGAACTCCTCTTCCTCTCTGTAGCTCTCCATTCCTCTTCTCCATATACACATCGGCCTTCAAACACAACTCTGCTACCTGCCACCTGCAAAAGTTCTCTGATGACTCTGCAATCGTCGGCCTCATCTCCGCCGGTGATGACAGGGAATACAGAGAACTGAACCAGGACTTCATAGGATGGTGCCAGAGGAACCGCCTCCAGATCAACTCTGGTGAAACCAAAGAGCTGGTGGTGGACTTCCTCCGGGGTAAACACTGTCCTCCGGAACCAGTGAACATCCAGGGAAAGGACATTGAGATTGTGAAATCTTATAAGTACCTGGGTGTTCACTTGAACAATAAACTGGACTGGACTAATCACACAAATGCACTTTATGAAAAGGGTCAGAGCAGACTGTATCTGCTGAGGAGACTGAGGTCCTTTGGAGTGCAGGGAGACCTTCTTTGACTCTGTGGTGGCAAGCTGTCATCCCTGATGAACAACACCTCCCCCCCATGCAGGACACCCTGACAGCTCTGTGCAGCTCCTTCACCACCGGCTGCTTCACCCCCGGTGTGTGAAGGAGAGGTACCGCAGGTCCTTCCTTCCTGCTGCTGTCAGGTTACACAACCAGCTCTGCTCCCAGTAGACCACATGACACATGTGCAATAGAATACACTGTGCAATTATAGCTAGAATAGTTTTTCTGTCTGTACATATAATATTTCAGTTATTGTGGATTGTTTTACTGTTTTTTATTGCTCATTTATAATACTTGTTTTTTATTTCATTTTATTTTATCTTGTTTTTCTTTTACTATGTCTCTTGTTTGCACTTTACCCTATGCTGCTGTAATCCTGTAAATGTCCCCACTGCGGGACTAATAAAGGATTATCTTATCTAATAAAGGATTATTTTATCACATGGTGGATTTCTGCTGCTGTTTGCTGCTGGTGGTGACATTAAACATCACAGAGAAGGAGCGCCACCCTGTGGTCAGTCAGAGGAAGAGCAGGGTACACTAAAAACAACAGATTGGATGTCTGCTACATTAACCAAAGTGTAACATGTAGCTTCTGTTATATAAATCCATGTTTTGTGGATGAACACTTTTAAATCATGTAGTTTCATCATGACATGCAACAACTTAACATTTACTAGATTCTTTATGTTAACACAACCTAACACTAAGGGGTTAAGATAGCTAATCGTTTGTGATCACCACTCCAGAGCATAAGGTCGCAGTAATGCTCAAATAACACAGATCCTAGGAAGGAGTTCCATATTCTTTGTTAATTGTAAGGTAGAGAGAGCCCTGGCAAAGAAGAACCATCACCTTGAATCAGGAGATCACCTGTGGGAGAAGGAAAGCTGAATCTGTATCATCCATCAACATTAAAACAAAGTGCTGTTTAGAAATGTCATCAACCATTAGATTTGTCCTCTTTAACATTTTGGATGATTTCTTTCGTTATTGTCATATTTAAGTGGGTTTATATAGCCGAGCGTCACCATGTGCATAGCTTACTATGCCCCGAGAGCTGGTGTTAAATGTATGTGTCTGTATATTAATGACATGAGGCCTCGTATAGACCAGAGCAGCCCTACTACAAAGGTAAAGTCCTTCCATGTGTTTAAAAAGCGCGTCTCAACCGGCCACGCGGTTCCCGTAGTTTGACTTTTGAAATGATGACATGAACACTCGAGTTCACTTCAATAGACTGAAGCTTAATGATTAAATGTCAGTTTAATATTCACAACCAGCAAATCTCAACTCTTAAAGTATTAAGATTAAGAAGTGAAAGATGTTAAAATACATAGCTAGTTAATTGTTTTAATTAATGTTATGATCAAGGCAAATTCACAGTAACTTTGCTAGTATTTCATCACCAAAAACAAGAACAAACAGCACATACTTATATACTGTGCTCTGTGTATTTATACTGTGTTCTGTGTATTTATACTGTGCTCTGTGTATTTATCCAGAGTTCATGTTTAGAGCAGAAGAACAGTCAATGTAACTCTTGTCTCACTATATACATGTCATGTATCTTTATATTAAAACCACCTGCTGTGCTTTAACACTGACTGAGTGTACATCAGCACGGCCCACAGCGAGCAAAGCGCCATCATCAGGTGCATCATGAATATTCATTAGAACTATTTTAAGTCAATTTACCCTGAATCCACTCCGACTACAACATTCTGCTTTAATTGTGCAGCAGTTTGCTTTAGCTACAGGTACATTATAAGTGTACATTTCCATTACCTGGACATCCAGCCCAACAAAGCCCTTGAGGAAGTCCTAACTGCAGAGGAGCTGCAGGCTGCAGTTTTGGGTTTGAAAAGTGGCAGGGCTCCTGGCATTGATGGTCTGCCTGCAGATTTTTATAAGTCTTTCTGGTCACTCATTGGTGGAGACGTCGGTGATGTCCTTAGAGACAGTCTGGCCTCAGGGTGTTTACCTTTGAGCTGCAGGAGGGCCGTCATCACGCTGCTTCCTAAGAAGGGTGATTTGCAGCAACTTAAAAACTGGAGGCCAGTCTCTCTGCTGTGCACAGATTATAAGTTGTTGTCCAAGGTATTGGCTACAAGGCTGGGGAAGGTGATGGCGGAGGTGATCCACGTTGACCAGTCCTATTGTGTGCCTGGCAGGCTGATCACTGATAATGTCATGTTGATTCGGGATTTTTTGGAAGTCTCTGGTTCTTTGGGAGTGGAGACTGGTCTTATTTCCATAGATCAGGAAAAGGCTTTTGACCGGGTTGAACATCATTACCTGTGGCACACGCTGCAGCTTTTTGGTTTCAGCCCTGGTTTCATAGCCATGATCCAGGTTCTGTACCGCAACATTGAGAGTATGTTGAAGATCAACGGTGGTTTGAGTGGCCCCTTTGAAGTACAGAGAGGTGTGAGGCAGGGATGTAGTCTGTCGGGGATGCTGTACTCCCTGGCCATAGAACCTCTACTCCATAACATAAGGAAAAAATTGTCAGGTGTAGTTTTCCCAGGGGGAAATGGTTGTTTTAAGATTTCTGCTTATGCTGATGATGTGGTGGTTTTTATCAAGAGTCAAAGAGACGTCTCTATCATGGAGGACATTATAAACAACTTCAGCGTAGTTTCGTCCGCAAGGGTCAACTGGGCTAAGAGTGAGGCTTTGGCAGTCGGCGAAGGTGTAGCCACAGGTGTAAAGTTGCCAGGTGGGCTAGTGTGGAAAAGGGGTGGGATAAAGTATTTGGGTGTGTTTGTTGGAAGCAAGGATTACATGAAAAAAAATTGGGAAAACACATTGGAAATAGTTGAGGGAAGGGTCAGGAAGTGGAGGCTAGCTGCTACCACCGCTAGCTACTACCACCGCTAGCTGCTACCGTTGGACCGAGATGGCTGAAGAAGGAATCGGAGGGTCCGACCTCTTTAACCTATACACTCCGCCAGACACACCGTACGAATGGGGGCCACAACAGAATGCAGCCTTTCACGAGCTGAAGCAGGCCTTATGTAAGGATCCAGTGCTGGTTGCACCAAACACAGAGTTGCCATTTATCCTTGATACAGACGCTAGTAACACCGGCCTTGGCGCTGTACTCTCGCAGCTGACCCCTGACGGAGAGCGGGTTGTTGCTTACCACAGCCGTACCTTGGATAAGTCGGAGAGGAACTATTGTGTCACGTGCAAGGAACTGTTGGCAGTGATTGATGCAGTGAACCATTTCAAGCACATCCTCTGCGGTCTTCCATTCACCATTCGCACTGATCATGCTGCTTTGAAGTGGCTCATGTCCTTTAAAGAGCCTGAAGGACAAGTCGCCAGATGGATCGAACAACTCCAGGCCTTTCAGTTCACCATACAACACAGAGCCGGTGAGAGTCACACAAATGCAGACAGCCTCTCACGCCGACCGTGTGCCCCAGACTGTCACCACTGTGACCGGGAAGAAGAACGGGAGGCAGCTAACCTACAGACGGGGGAGGTGATCTGTCGAGCCCTATTACCCGAGGATGTTAGGGGTTGGGCTGGACTGCAAACCGTGGATCCTGACCTTAAAACAGTCATGGGGTGGCTGGAAACAGACAACCGGCCGCCCTGGGAAGATGTCGTGGCCCAGTCGGCCACAGTCAGAGGCCTGTGGTCCCAATGGCCTGGGGTAGAGCTGCAGGAAGGAGTTCTGAAGAGGTGCTGGCGTGAGCCAGCCACTGGGGAGCCACGCTGGCAGGTGGTCGTGCCAAAGGACCTCCGGGACAAAGTGCTGGAGGCACATCACGGATCCCCCGGAGTAGGTCACTTTGGGGTGACAAAGACATTGAGACGGCTACGGCAGGCATTCTATTGGGGCCAGAGCAGGAGAGATGTTGAGGACTACTGTCGCCGCTGCGACTCCTGTACCGCCCGTAAAGGGCCCCAAGGTCAGTCCCGTGCACCTCTACAGCAGCACCGTGTCGGGGCACCGATGGACAGGGTGGCAGTCGATGTGTTGGGCCCACTTCCCCGTACCAGCAGAGGGAACCGGTACGTGCTGGTCGCCATCGACTACTTCACAAAGTGGATGGAAGCATACCCCTACCTGACCAAGAAGCCACAACAGTGGCCGAAGCCTTGGTGCAAGGAATGTTCAGCCGCTTTGGAACACCCTCGGAGCTCCACTCTGATCAAGGGCGGAATTTTGAATCACATGTATTCACCGCCATGTGTAGCCAACTTGGCATCCGGAAGACCAGAACCACCCCACTTCACCCTCAAAGTGACGGGTTGGTGGAGCGCTTCATGCGGACCTTAGGCGCCCAATTAGCCCTCACCACCGCTCCGGATCAGAGTGATTGGGACCTGCAACTACCCCTCATCCTCATGGCGTGCCGCAGTGCAGTTCAAGAGTCCACTGGCTGTACTCCTGCATTGTTGATGTTGGGCAGGGAGCTCAGAACGCCGCCAGAGCTGGCCTACGGACGACCGCCCGATGCACCGGATGCCATGGCTGGCCCGGAGTATGCCAGGCAGTTACAGGACCGCCTGGAAACGGCCCACGGATTCGCCAGACACCAGGCCCAGCAGGCAGGGGTTCGTCAGAAGCGATGCTATGACATGCACGGTAAGGGGCAGGACTTCCAGGCTGGGGACCTCGCCTGGGTGTATGGACCTAAGAGGGTAAGAGGCCGTTGCCCCAAGCTGGACAGCAAATGGGTTGGGCCCTGCTATGTGGCTGAGAGAGTTGGCGAGGTTGTGTATAGAGTCAGACTGGCTCCCAGAGGCCGCACAGTCGTGCTGCACAGGGATAGGATGGCACCATACCGGGGACTCAGCAGCCCGCCTTCCCTGTGACGACTCCCAGGGCGCGGGTCAGGTCACCTCGCCACAGGAGGACACCACCGAGGAGGCAACAGAATATGCCTCAAGGGGAGGAAGTGACGCCGCTTGGAGCTGTGGTGCCGAGGAACACGGCTGCAACGACGGGAACTCCTCTGTTGGATGGTGGAGTAAGGAGGTCGCAGAGGGAACGGCGACTTCCGGGTCGCTTTCAAGACTATAATCTTCCTCAGGGACGAGGAATTAGAGGGGGGGGCGTGTAGCGACCCAGCAGGACCATGGGGGGATTGATGGGGAGTTTGTGGGGGAAGGAGTTGCCCTAGTTCAGCCTGATAGGCCAGTTGGGATAAGGGGCGGGAACAGCCGGGTTTCGTTGTTCGCTATGTTGTTTTTGGGCACTCCTCCAACCCCGTTAGTTAGTTGTACGGGAAGGTCAATAAAGCCTGGTTCTCCGGTTAAACACCAGCCACTCTGTGTCCTCCTCATTCCGCTAGTTA
>NW_026550616.1:0-652 GCF_027596085.1 Anoplopoma fimbria | reverse complement strand
TATTATATATTTATATAATAATATTATATAATAAAACGAAATGATATAATATAAAATATAATATATAATTATAATATAATAATATAATAATGATATAATTATAATATAATAATATAAAAAACTATTAGGACATCAAAATGGATCAGAGGCTGGTTGCCGTTGCTGTCGGTGCGCATTATAGAGCAGCTGAAGAGGAGGACGGGCCATATTAGCCTGTCTCTCTAGCTTTGTACGTTTGTCTAATCATCCTATGCTTTTTAACCTGTCTACTATCATTTATATGTAGACTTGACAGTTTACTTGGCATACCTAGGCATGAGTAGGCACACCTAGGTTAAAAACTAATGCAGTTTAATATTGTATAACGTCTTTATTTAATGTTTTAGAGGTGGTGATTTATTTTTTGTGTCAGCTTGGTTTGTGGTGCTGTTGAACTGTAACGTTATACTGAGAGGTGTTTCTAATATTTAGTCTACCCTTCATATACATGGGATGGACCAACACCTGGCAGTGGTTCAGTCAGATGGATGCTGCACTCCGGGGCAGCACTCCATTAGTCCGCCTCTGGTTGTTGCAGCAAACTTGTTTGTTGTTCTACTTCTTTTTGGCCTGTTTGGCAGTTATTTCCAGGTCAGAAGTGGTTACAAAGTCC
>NW_026550615.1:0-1172 GCF_027596085.1 Anoplopoma fimbria | reverse complement strand
ACACAAGTAATCATCACTGTACTAATATTAATAATGACACAAAGTAATCATCACTGTACTAATATTAATAATGACACAAAGTAATCATCACTGTACTAATATTAATAATGACACAAAGTAATCATCACTGTACTAATATTAATAATGACACAAAAGTAATCATCACTGTACTTTAAATATTAATAATGAAATAAGTAATCATCACTGTACTAATATTAATAATGACACACAATGTGGCTCATCACTGTACTAATATTAATAATGACACACAGTAATCATCACTGTACTAATATTAATAATGACACAAAGTAATCATCACTGTACTAATATTAATAATGAAATAAAGTAATCATCACTGTACTAATATTAATAATGAAATAAAGTAATCATCACTGCCAGAGTAGAAATGTATTTATCTCTGCAGCCTGTTACCTGTTTAACAAACTGCACTGAGTATTTATACTGTGTTCTGTGTATTTATACTGTGTTCTGTGTATTTATACTGTGCTCTGTGTATTTATACTGTGCTCTGAGTATTTATCCAGAGTTCATGTGGTCAAACAAATTGATTATGTGGATGAAGTGAATCTGAACATGAAATCATTGAACAAGAGTCATTTAACAGACTTTATTAATGGGATGTGAACAAACTGAAGGTTGACATGATAAATAAAGTATTTTTTGTTTCAAGAATGAACAAAGTATTTTCTTTTTGTCTTATTTGCAGGGTATCATACAAAGCTGATGGAGAAAATATGAAACTAATATGAGAGAATAACTGAGTTAGTTTTGCTCCTGAAACAGCACAAAGTACAGAGTTCATGTTTAGAGCAGAAGAACAGTCATTCAGTCTCTGTCCTCTCAACTGTTCTCACTAAAGCATCTTTGTAACAGAGAGATGAGAGGAGCTTTCTATCTCCTGTCGCTCCTCATAACAAACATTTTGTGTCAAAATAATTCATTGCACAAACTTCTAAAACTCTTAAATATTGAATTAATTTGGTCAAGTTTGTGTTTGAATGACTTTCATTGAGTCCTCCTCACACACACGAGACAACAGATACTGTGTTGTTGTGGACTTGAGCTCATTTCATTGATTGAGTTGATTTTAATGCAGATTAAAGTTCAGAATGAGGCTGTCATGTTGGTTCAGTGTTTATCCGTCACCTCAC
>NW_026550614.1:0-571 GCF_027596085.1 Anoplopoma fimbria | reverse complement strand
AGACTGCTATGTGTTCTCATCACCCCTCACCATCATATCATTGATTCACACTCTAATTGCACATAATAACGTTTGCACACTGAAGTCAGACGTGCAGATAATCTGTCATCTTCCCAAGAGAGAAAAACAAATGTAGAGATTTCATGGATTAAATACAGAGTTCCAAATTCTCCTCAGCAATCAGAAGACAAATTAATAATCAAGGATCATAACTCAATCATTTATCAAGGGCTGATTTTTGTTCTCTCAATGCATTGTGGTCTACAGACTTCTCTTCTTCCTGGTTTTGTAAAGCTGTGTTTGGTGGTCTTCTAGCGCCACCCGGTGATAGACCTTCATTTTGCTGCTTTAGGAGGAACGCTCTCCTTCTGTTTTAGAGTTTTCTTACAAGACAAAACAATCCTGATTCCACTGAGCTTCATAGAGCCTTCAGCTCTTAACAAAAAACACAGATTATAACCTTTATTGAGTAATCTCATTGAGATGAAGATGTATTTTTTGAGAGAGACCTGAGTACAGCAGGAGAAATAGATCAGATACAAGACACACAAGCATCAGAAACAATCATATA
>NW_026550613.1:0-1932 GCF_027596085.1 Anoplopoma fimbria | reverse complement strand
AACAGTTTAATTCTGCTTTAATATCTGTACATGTATCAACACATTTCTACAAGATAAAGAAAGTCAGTGTTTTGTTTTAATTTCTTTTCAAAGTTCAGTTCAGTTTTGTACACAGTAGTGGACCGTTAAGATCAGCCAACTGCTGAACTTTTGACTTTTCTGTGTTTTTCTACCTTTATTTCCTGTTTGTCACCACTTCCTTTGTGGGCTTTGCGCTGTCTGACCCATTCCTGATTCTTTTGTAGGCATTTGCCATTTCCTCTGTAGTCGCACTTGTCACTTCCTCCTACTCTTCAGTCGCTTCCTCCATCTCTTCGTCCTCCATGTGATCATCTCCCGCCTCGATCTCCATCACATCACAGCTTAGCTCCCTCTTCCTCTGCAGTCTCCCTCGTCCTCCACTCTTCCTCGCTCTCCCTCTCGTCTGAGTCCGGTTGGGAGGTCGTGATCGTGGTCCGGCTGTCTGACGGGCAGTCCGGGTGCCGAGCTGAGACTGAAACCTGTGTGGCCCCCAAAACCGGAAAAGTGTTGCCAGATCATCCTGCAGGAGTCGTGTTTTTTCATGTGCTGAGAATGAACCAGAGTGGGAGAGAAACGCTTCGGGCAGTTATTGCACTGGTAGGGTTTCTCACCGGAGTGCAGCCTCGAGTGTTCGGTCAGGTGGCGTTTGTGTTTGAAGGCCTTTTTGCAGATGTTGCACTCGTGTGGTCGTATTCCTGCAGACGAGCAAAGAAAGAGTCAGACAGGGAATCCAACCGACTGCCTTGGCCTGCAAGAAAGTGTTAATACTGAGACTGAGAATTGAAGTGGAGGAAAGATAATAAGTGGTTAAAAAAAATGCAAATACAAAAAATATCAAACAGGCTCCCCAACACCTACCCGCTCTTTTCTGCCAGAGGTAAATACAATATTGACCCACGGCCTTAGAACAAGTATAAACTAATTATTATATTAGTGTTAAATGAGCACATGAAGATTTGAGGTGTGATTTTTAGATCAACATATACTTTATTGAGTATCTCATAAGTAAAGAATAAGTAGTAAATGTGTTGCTCTGTCTGAGCTTACTGTTAGGCCTACCTGTGTGTTCATATTTGTGCCTGCAGGATGTGGTACTTGCTGAACGCCTTGGAGCAAAGGTCACCGGAGAGGGGTAGAACAGGGCGTTCAAATCTGAGTCATTCTGCTGCTCCACAGATGCCGCTTCTTCATCATTGTGGTCAAATTATTTTATGCCATGTGACAGCAGAAGGGCAATCATCTAAGAGTGAGTAAAAATGAGCTCAGTCGTCCCTTTTTTTAATTAGAATCTATCTATAGTTAGAACGGGGAACTTAATGTCTTCCTTTCTTCCTGATAGAGTTGTCCTTCAAACTTGTACTTCTGTTGCTGCAGTGGAGCTGCTCTAGGTCACAGTCAGCCCAGTAGAATAGATATAGGAGTTTCCTAGCATGCTACCTTATGAGCTTTGATTGTGCTACACTTGTTTATTCTATGTACACCATGCATACATACCCGTTATGTAAACTCAGGTGGGCTTCAGACATAGGAACAAGGGGATCCTGATTGAAGGGAACAGAGAAAAGGAGCATTACACCACATCAGCCTCTTTTTTTTTAGACACAAGTGATTGAAGGAAAACAAGTACAAGTATTTTACAATGTATACACATGTCTCAAATGGCCTGAAGAGGCAACAGAGGTTATAGAATCAAGTGAAAGTCTAGAACTATCCAGTTGATCACCTGATGTTCTCATCCACAGCCAGAAGCGTCACAGTTTTGTTTTATTCTTTTTATTATCAACACTTTCACCAAACCAACATCCCTCCTGTTATTAAAGGCACCAAACACTGGGTCCTCACAGCAGTAGGGCCTCTGGCAGCATCAGAATGATGGGCTATATATGGGATATATATATATATATATATATA
>NW_026550612.1:0-1128 GCF_027596085.1 Anoplopoma fimbria | reverse complement strand
TTCTATTTCATTCTTACTGACCGCCAGAGGCAGTGCTTAACACTGGATGTTATCCATCGCGCATGCGCAGGTCGAGTATTTAATATCAACAAAGTCACACGTGACCGGGGATGACGTCGGGCCGCCCGTCTATATAAGGCCACGTCACTCTCCAAGATGTCCCTTGTATCTTCTCGCAGTAGCGAATACAGGTTTTAGAGTAAGAGATAAGCTTGAATAAAAGCAATACCGGCGGTGACTCTTTGCTGGTAGCCCTGCAACCGCGCTGGTTGGAGCCCGCAGTGCGTCCTCCAAGGGCTGCGATTAGTCACGCTCGGCTTTGTTTTGAACGCCGCATACCGGTGTTTTCTTCAGCACCTTCAGCACTCACTGGATCGGCTGGCGGCCGAGTGTGAAGCGGCTGGGATGAGGATCAGCACCGCTAAATCTGAGGCCATGACTCTTAGCAGGAAACCGATGGATTGCTTACTCCGGGTAGGAAATGAGTCCTTAGCCCAAGTGAAGGAGTTCAAGTACCTCGGGGTCTTGTTCGCGGTGAGGGTACTATGGAGCGTGAAGAATTGGCCGGAGGAGTCGAACAGCGGGGCGGTATTGCGTTCGCTTTACCGCACCGTTATAACGAAAAGAGAGCTGAGCCGCAGGCAAAGCTCTCGATCTACCAGTCGATCTTCGTTCCTATCCTCACCTATGGTCATGAGGGCTGGGTGATGACCGAAAGGACGAGATCGCCGGGTACAAGCGGCCGAGATGAGTTTTCTCAGAAGGGTGGCTGGCGTCTCCCTTAGGGATAGGGTGAGAAGCTCAGCCATCCGTGAGGAACTCGGATTAGAGCCGCTGCTCCTTTACTTAGAAAGGAGTCAGCTGAGGTGGTTCAGGCATCTGGCAAGGATGCCCACTGGGCGCCTTCCTTGGGAGGTGTTTCAGGCACGTCCAGTGGGGAGGAGACCTCGGGGAAGACCCAGGACTAGGTGGAGAGATTATATCTCAACACTGGCCTGGGAACGCCTCGGGATCCCCGTCCAGAGTTGGTCAATGTGGCCCGGGAAAGGGAAGTCTGGGGCCCCTGCTTGAGCTGCTCCCCGCGACCCGACCCTGATAAGCGGACGAAAATGAGATGATGAGATGAGA
>NW_026550611.1:0-908 GCF_027596085.1 Anoplopoma fimbria | reverse complement strand
ACTTGTTACATAACTTGCGTACTTATCTAATGCCGCGTAGCCTAACACGGTGGGTGCAGTTTGGTCCGTCTGAAGCATTAGAATGGTTTTGATAACCACTGTCAAGGCCCATTCAATCAGCTGATTGCATACCAAATGTGCGGTCATCAAATGTGAGGTTGTCTTTGGCTGCTATTAAACTTCAGGTAATACTTGCAAGTTTGGTCACATTACCCATTTATATGAAAGCACTACCCTTGAATTAAACTGACTGCAGATTAGTATTACCTCAGCATCCCGTTCTGTTAAGAGCTACTTGTGGTGCAGGCAGAAACATCTGACTAAACAGAGATCTCTTGAATTCCCCTCACTTTCTGGACTAAATGTATTCCAGTTTAATATTGCTGCTTTAAAACTGTTAAAGATGTACGAGTTAGGGCTAAAACTCTGGAGCTGCCTGCACACAGATGCTTCACTCCCTGAGGGAGAGAGAGGGGGTTCAGTTTTGGATAGAGAGAAAGAGGAATAGCATAAGTAGAGCAAGGTTAGATTTGAATGGTAACTGGTAAATGGACTGTACTTGAATAGCGCGTTTCTAGTCCCACAACCACTCTAAGCACTTTAACACTACATGTCATTCACCCATTCAAACCCATTCATACACTGATGGCAGTGCCTACCCCATCAGGACTAACTAACCATTCAAACAACATTCACACAGCGTAGGCACAGGGAGCGAACATCGACATGGCCTAGCGGAGCCAGGAATCAAACCGCAGATCAAACAGCTGATCCTCTACTACTGAGCCACAGTCGCCCAGATATGAGAAGATGTCCAGAAAGATATACATCACAAGATAAAGAGCAGAGGGTACAAATGGCAGTAATCATAATAGTTAAAGCTACAGTATGAATAAATGTGCTCTAGC
>NW_026550610.1:0-732 GCF_027596085.1 Anoplopoma fimbria | reverse complement strand
CAGTGGCGGTTCTACATGGAATTACCCGAAGTGAGACCCCTCCGAGTCCGCCCCCCGCCCCCCCGCGTTTTTTTACTAAATAAATAAATGAAGACAAACTGTGCACAATTGCAAAAAACCTTTTATAGAACTTTAAATAGGGAATCAATGTGCACAATTATCTGCAACACAGTATAAGTTACAACATACAAGTGGAAAAAATATCAGATATAGAAAAATGAAGAAGAGCAGAGAACGTGAGAATACTATACAAAAAAAGAGCAGAGATACAATAATATAAAATATTAAGGATAATATACAAATACAAAATAGAATAAATAAACACACATGTAAAAACACACTTAAGAAAATCTAATTATTACACTATTGCAAGAACAGAAAACACAAACTAAGAAACACTAAAAAACTAAAACTTAACCTTTTCTAGCCTTCCTTGATACAAAATCCTCAATAATGTCATCGTATGAAATTTGCTCCCCTATTGAGTGATTAATACTGATGACAGCAGGCCAGTCAGCACGTTCCTGAGACATGGTTGACCTAAGGTAGGTCTTAATCAACTTTAGCTTTGAAAAGCTCCTCTCTGCTTGAGCCACTGTGACTGGCAGAGTAAGGCGCAATCTTGAGGCAGTCCAAAAGTTGGGGTAGATCTCCGTTAGATCCTTATCATACATCAAAGTGATAAGCTCAAGGAGGCTCATTGATTTTGATGGCAGTTCAGGGAAGTTCTTA
>NW_026550609.1:0-906 GCF_027596085.1 Anoplopoma fimbria | reverse complement strand
GTGGGTCTCCACCCATTCGGCGTCGTCTATAAACTACCTAGAACAATCCTCACCAGTAGCATATGCTTGTCTCAAAAAGATTAAGCCATGCAGGTCTAAGTACACACGGCGGTACAGTGAAACTGCGAATGGCTCATTAAATCAGTTATGGTTCCTTTGATCGCTCTAACGTTACTTGGATAACTGCTGGCAATTCTAGGCTAATACATGCCAGCGGCGTGACCTCCAGGGGATGCGTGCATTTATCAGACCCAAAACATGCGGGGGTTCCTCTCCCGAGAGCTGGCGCTTTCTGGTGACTCTAGATAACCTGAACCGATGCTTTGAGCCTGGTAAGCGGCGGCGTCTCGTGAATGTCTGCCCTATCAACTTTCGATGGTACTTTCTGTGCCTACCATGGTGACCACGGGTAACGGGGAATCAGGGTTCGATTCCCGGAGAGGGAGCCTGAGAAGCGGCTACCACATCCAAGGAAGGCAGCAGGCGCGCAAATTACCCACTCCTGACCTCGAGGAGGTAGCATGTACGAAAATAACAATACAGGACTCTTCGAGGCCCTGTAATTGGAATGAGTACACTTTAAATCCTCGACCAGGGATCAATTGGAGGGCAAGTCTGGTGCCAGCAGTCACGCGGTAATTCCAGCTCCAATAGCGTATCTTAAGGTTGCGGCAGTTAAAAAGCCTAAGTAGTTGGATCTCGGGATCGAGCTGGCGGTCCGCCGCCCGAGGCGAGCTGCACGTCCTGTCCCAGCCCCTGCCTCTGCGGCGCCCCTCGATGCTCTTAACTGTGAGGGTCCCGCTGGGGTCCCGAGCGCTTCACTCTGAAAAATTAGGGTGTTCAAAGCAGGCCCGGTCGCCTGAATACCGCAGCTAGGAATAATGGAATGGGACTCCGGTTCTATTT
>NW_026550608.1:0-14144 GCF_027596085.1 Anoplopoma fimbria | reverse complement strand
ATTGCAGGTAATATATCATATTTTTAAATCCCAATAACAATGATCAATTCCCACCTCAGCTCTGAGAGTCTGTTTACAATGTCAACACTCTCTGACTGCAGGGACAATGTCCAGGAAACTCTCAACGTCAAACATTCATTTCCTGCATTCTGCTCAATGTTTATGCACTAATATATGGTGGAAATGTTCATTCATGCTAAAGGTACATAATACAAGAGTGAGAGCATTTGATTGGCTCTCAACAGCTCTAAGAATGGAGTCAGAAGCCAGCGGCTCACAACTAACAGAGCTAACAGGACAAACTACGGCAAAAGTGCTGACAGAGCAAAGCGTGTCTATCTGAGGGGAACTGGAGGGGGGGCGATATGTCTCCACCACGATGCTGTCATTATGGAAGGTGTCATCAGCTGTCACCAACGTATGACATCACTGTATCACAGAGCTCGTGGTTGGACAGGCGTTGCCGTGGCTCCTGCACTGAACCACAGATAAAGGGTTCTTCTACAACGATGCACAGTGTCCACTAGTGGTTCTGATAGAGGACTATCCCTGAAACCCCTAGAAAGCATGCAGCTGTATCTGCACACAGAGCTACAGCTGGTGATCGGTGAGTTAACATGAGCGGGTATGCATTATTGTCACTTTAGGGTCAGACCGGCCCCTCACCACCACTGAGGGACCAAACAAACCTCCTACTGCTGCAATGAATGTGGAGCCCTGATTCAATGTGTTAAATGTTTGTTGATTTATGTTTAAGGAGCCTTAAAGTGACCAGGAACACATATCTGATCTGTTCTGTGTCTGTGTGGGTACACAGCTGACTCTGGAAGGCAGACTGATGAACATGTTATTAATCACATTTACTGCCATCAACATATCAAAGGAAGTGATGAGAGTTAATGCGTTCCAGCTGCTGCAGAGCTGGCACACAGTCACAGAAATCACCGTCACAGTAGCTCTGAAGTCTGCAGAATGTTACAACTTACCAGTTTCTTTCTCCACCGCCTTCATGTTTCCTCTTTTCTTCTTCTTTCTAGCCAGGCTTTTTCCTGGGCTCTGATCTACAACAGTCAAATAGTTAGTTAATAACACCTCAGCTATATTGAATATAAAGTTTTATGTTTAGAATTCGTTTATGTGTAGTAAATGTGTCAAGTGCTGACATTAATATGTGACCAACAATAAGCAGCAGCATGTCCTGTAAACGTTACTAAATAGTCCCGCCCTTCACTGTTTCACCAGGAGACGATGATTTTACTGCCACAGAAAAAGAACAAGGAATACTTCCTGTTATGGATCACCGACCTCAACAGAGCTACAAACCACCTGAACTACTACTGATGAATGATACTATGCAGTGTGGGGAAGGACACAGAAAGCAACTGGATCTGCAAACCGGTTGCATAAGATGTACATGTGTTTAAAGACAGGTTTGAAATGACCTGCGTCCTTATTTAATAAAAACAAAAACGTCCCATCATGCACCTCCCTGCCTTGTTTCCTTCCCCTCTGGGGACACCCACTGAAGCTGATGAGTTTCAGCTGTAAAGAGAACAGATGACAAACACAAGTCCTCACACTCTCCCATACAAAGTGTGCTACTGTTTTAAAGAGCTCTGTAAATGAGTATCCATGACTCCCAGTTTATTCTATGTTGCTCTTTATTTACTCACCACTCATTTAAGTGTCCAAATCATAATTATTAATTGTATTTTATGTTCTTTTTATGAGCCTCACAAACTGCACAATTGAAAAAAAAAGCAGTGTCGATGAATAGTGCTCTACTTCCTGATTAAAATCCCATAATGCATTGCATATCAGTAATGACACAAATTGACGGTGATTCATAAGTTCTGAAATCTCAATGTACAGCTCCCTCTAGAGTGAACTAGTGACTGTCTGTCCTATATGGTGAACAGAGAGTGAACCAGAGAGTGAGTTCAGACTCTAAGTCTCCTACACAGGACTTGAGGAAGCTGCTAGCACAAAGCTAGGATCGGGGCTTCCAGCACTGGGCTCTACTTTCACAGCATGTTTTAACTTTAAGATAGAATCCTTCATTTAGGATCAACGTTTCCTCATTTTATTTCATTCTTCACTAGTAAAATAATAATAATAAAAAAGATCAAATAGCCATAAAAAAGACTGTGGGACTTTTTTAACTCAGGTGTGATGTGAATTGAATAGTTATGTTTGATAGTCAGACATGTGATTGAACAGAAATGAAGCTACAACATCCACTGAACGAATGACCTTGATTTGTATTATTTAGAATGTGGGGTGTGAAGACGAGGCCTGCAGGTCTGGAGCACCTCATCAGCCCTGTAGACCTTTGTCTCCTTCATTCCTTAGAACATAGTGGGAACATTTGTTCATGTGAACCTTCCTGTAACAGCCCAACTCCAGCTCCATTAGACCTCAACTATTGAATGTGTGTTGATAATCAACTATGCACTGTTCTCATCATGCTGGAGTCTATCAGCTGCTACAGCGGCCTGTGCTTATGTTTTCTAAAAGTGCACTTGTCTATTGGCTCATCATCCTATTTTAAAATCAGTGTCCGTCCCTTTGACTTCCTCATGATCACTGGTCAGATTCTCACCTGATGAAGCTTTGTCTCTGCTTCTCAAATCTTCCTCATCACTGGATGATGAGGATGATTTAGTCCCAGTTGGCATGTTCTCTACGTCTGATGCTGCATTGGTGGATAATTCTGATAAATCACTAATCGATTCCTCATGGATATTGATCATTGTAAGAAAGAAGCATAATCATCATGAGGAAAAAGTCCTCACATTGACGATCCATTCCAACTTTAAAGAGTCACTTTAACCTCAATATCTTATAGATTGACATTATTATGTCTGAATACACCTGTATTCACTCTCTGTCTGAAACGCAGACATCACAGACTTAATGAAATCCTTACAGCTCTCTTAAAGGCACAGTGTCTGAATACGTGTGCATTTCTCTGTGTTCAAGGTTTTCATACTGTGACAATATTGCAACATTATTTTTACATATACCTGCTTTATAATAACAAAAGACATGAAACTTCACTTTTTAAAATAAAGTGCCTTTAAATATTTGCTTTGTTAAAAAAAACAACTCTTAGCATCAGTAGTTCTGATTATGTTTTAAAAGCTGCTTAGAGCTAGTGTTAGGAATTTAAACAGCTCATACTTCATCTCTAATATCTATATTGCTGTGAAAACGTCTCCTTTAAACAAATGGATTTATTCAAGTTCATTTTATAAGTCCTCCTTTAACATTAATTTTGCAACCAATTCCAGCTGTTCCAGTAAAGAGAAAAGTCTGAATCAGGAAAGAGGAGAAATGTTGTAAAGGCACTCTAAAGTTCAATAAGACTAATTCACTCTGAGCGTTCTGCTGTCTAACTAGATGAATCTTTAACATTTCTTTATATCTTTAGTTTTCTCTAAACTCAGTTTAGTGTCAACTGTTAATAATTCACTCATTAGGACTGAGCTCTAAACAGCAGTCGAGGTGGTTTTCATTTTCATGAATTGATTTATTAACAGACAGAAGAACTCAGGATGTAACTTCATGTAGAGATCACGGCTCCATTTGAGGCTCATTTTACATCAGTAATCAACTTTATTGATCCAAAAGGAAAAAAAGCATCAAATACATAAAGATATAAAAACCTTGATTATATAAAAACATTAAACTGTAATAAACCAAAGAACAACCAGATAGTCAGGGTTATTATTTTCCTGTTTGTACATGATTAATGAATATAAACTGAAAATATTAAGCTGCTGATTTATTTGTCAGTTGAGAAAATAAAGTGAAGCCTTAATTGAATTCAGGTTCAGGTTTTATCTTCTCTTTCTGTTTGATACAAGCAAATATGTATCTGTTATTATAGGAGAAAAGGCTGGTATTGGTGGTAATAAGGTAACTTTATACATGTGATATAAACTCCAACTATTATTGAGAAATATGTGTAAATGAACTGCAGAACCTCATCGTTCCACAGGGGGAGCTGCAACAGAAAGCAAAGCAGAAACATCCATTTAAATGTGTTCATCTACTGTTATGTTGTCATGAACAGAACTCATCTGCAGAGACACTTTAGCTTCAGAATACATGAAGGAATCAAAGGAGCAAACTAAATCCAGGTCCAGGTGGAGGAGGTGGTGGAGTGAGGAGCAGCAGGACTGGATCCAGTCCTGCAGTCCAGATCCACTGATGATCCTCTGATCAGATCCAGAGGAACACAGAGACCATGGTGGACTCATGTGAGGGAGATCAGTACCATCTGCAGAGAGAAGAAGAAGAGAAGAGATGAGTCAGTGTTTCCAGAGACCCAGTATAAAGAGCAGCAGGGACTTCAGTCTGAGCAGCGTAGCAGCTTCCTTTCAGCTCTCATCTTAACGTGTTGGAGTGAAGCTCACACACCTGCAGACACTTTGGACATCAAGTCTGTTCACTCTGCACATTTCACTCCAGTACACAGTGGAAATAAAGAGCTGAGGAGAAACAGAGAGGTATTCACTGCTCACTGTAATGAGGGAGTCACTGCTGTTAGGGGTCAAAGCTGATACAAACCACAGTCTCAGTAATAATAATAATAATAATTCATTTTATTTGAGGGCGCCTTTCAAAGCACCCAAGGTCACCTTACAGGGCAGTTTAAAAACAGAAAACATAATCATCAATCATAAAAAAACACAAGAACAAAATACGTTGAACAATTTACATAAGTGGGGTGAGATGGGTTAGATGGAATATGTCAGTTTAAAAAGATGTGTTTTGAGACGGACTTAAAAGTGGAAAGAGTGTCGGAATTACGGATGTCAGGTGGGAGGGTGTTCCAGAGGTGGGGGCAGATCTGCTGAAGGCTCTGGACCCCATGGTAACCAGGCGTGCGGGAGGCACAGTGAATTGAATGGAAGAGGAGGACCGGAGAGTGCGGGTGGGTGTGTTGGTGTGTAGGAGTTCACAGATGTATGGAGGGGCGAGGTTGTGGAGGGCCTTGAAGGTGAGGAGCAGAATCTTGAAGTGGATGCGGGTTTTGACCGGGAGCCAGTGAAGCTGCTGAAGGACAGGGGTGATGTGATTAATGGAGGGGGTTCTGGTGATGATGCGGGCGGCAGAGTTCTGGACCAGTTGGAGTTTGCGGATGGACTTGAGGGGGAGACCGAAGAGGAGGGAGTTACAATAATCGATGCGGGAAGTGACCAGGGTGTGAACAAGGATGGCTGTGCTATGGGGTGTGAGGGATGGGCGGAGGCGGTTGATATTGCGTAGATGGTAGTAGGCAGACCTGGTGATGTTATTGATGTGTGCTTGAAATGATAGTGTGCTGTCGAGGATGACACCCAGACTCTTAACCTGAGGGGAGGGGGAGACTGAGGTGTTGTCGATAGTGATGGAAAAGCTGTCAGGTTTTATGAGGGTTGATTTGGTGCCGATGAGGAGGACTTCTGTTTTATTGCTGTTGAGTTTGAGAAAGTTGCAGGTGAACCAGGATTTTATTTCTTGTAGGCAATCGGAGAGGGAGGTGGGAGGAAGGGTAGAAGTGGGCTTGGTGGATATGTAGAGCTGGGTGTCATCCGCATAGCAGTGAAAATGAATGTTAAATTTACGGAAAATATGGCCAAGTGGAAGTAGATAAATGATGAACAGGAGGGGGCCTAGAACAGAACCCTGGGGAACACCGGTAGTGACTGGAAGTGACTGGGATTTGAAAGTTTTGAGTTGGATGAACTGAGTACGGCCGGAAAGATATGATTTAAACCAGTGCAGGGGTGTGTCAGTGATACCAATGGAGGCCAGTCTGTCAAGGAGGATGTTGTGTGAAATGGTGTCGAAGGCCGCACTCAGATCAAGGAGGATGAGAATAGTGAGGTGTCCGGAGTCTGCTGCCATGAGAAGGTCATTGGTGATTTTTACCAGGGCTGTCTCTGTGCTGTGGAG
This sequence comes from Anoplopoma fimbria, assembly GCF_027596085.1. Classification (NCBI taxonomy): domain Eukaryota; kingdom Metazoa; phylum Chordata; class Actinopteri; order Perciformes; family Anoplopomatidae; genus Anoplopoma; species Anoplopoma fimbria. Next base: position 8,198 of record NW_026550608.1, on the reverse strand, counting down.
GGGGCGGAAACCAGATTGAAATTGTTCGTAAAGATTATTGAAGGATAAGTGAGCTTGAACCTGAGATGCTATTGTTTTTTCCAGAATTTTTGATATGAAAGGGAGATTTGAGATAGGACGGAAGTTGTTGAGGTTATTGGGGTCAGCACCAGGTGTCTTGAGTATGGGGGTTATTGCAGCTGTTTTGAAGGATGATGGGACGAGGCCGGAGCTGAGGGAGGAGTGTATGATGGACGTTATTAGGGGGGAAAGAGATGGTAGGCAGCCTTTAACTAAAACAGTAGGGATAGGGTCCAGCTGGCAGGTGGATGGTTTGGATTTCCGGATGAGGACAGAGATTTCCTCAGCAGAGGGAAGTGTGAAACTTGAGAGTAGACGGGAGACAGGGGCGGAAAAAGTGGAAAAAGACGGAATGTGGGTGATGTTAGGGGTCAGTTGCTGGTGAATCTTTTCTATTTTGGTGGTGAAGAATGACATTAAGGAGTTGCAATAATCAGTTGAGTATAGATGGGGAGCAATGGAGTCCGGTGGTCGTAAAAGTTTGTTGACAGTGGAGAACAGGGCCCGTGTATTTCCGTCACCTGAACTGATCAAATTGGTGTAGTGGGTAGATTTGGCTGTAGAAAGAGTGTCCTTGTAGTGAAGAATGTGGTTGTGATATATTTCTTTATGTATAACAAGTCCAGTTTTCTTGCAGAGGCGTTCCAGTTGACGGCCTTTCGTCTTGAGTTTGCGTAGTTCAGTGGTATACCATGGGGCAGAGTGAGTGAAGGAAACAGAGCGGGATTTAAGGGGAGCCAGGGTGTTAAGAAGATCATGAAGACTGTTGTTGTAATGTGAAACCAGATCGTCGGTGGAGGACAGACTGTCAGTGCTGGGGAGGAGTTGATACCAGTAGAGAGTGTATTTAAATTAATGTTCTTAATGTTGCGGAATGATATAACACGGGGCAGTTTTGTAATGGAAAGTGTAAGGTTGACAGTAAAAGATATAAACATGTGGTCGGAAATGGGGAGTTCAGCAGCAGTACAGGCAAGAGGAGTGACACCAGAACAACAGACCAAGTCCAGAACATGTCCTTTTGAATGAGTGGGGAAATGAATATGTTGCTTCAGTCCAAAACTATCCAGGCAGGATGTAAATTCACTTGTGAGGGGATTACTGATTTTGTCCATGTGTATGTTGAAGTCCCCTAGTAATATTATGTTGGGTGAGAGTGAGGAGAGATGGGTAGTAAAAGCAGCAAATTCATTTATAAAATCACTATTATGCTTTGGTGGGCGATAGACAGTGGCGACTATTGTAGGTGTAGGGCCATTCAGTTGAATGGTGATGGATTCAAATGAGGATGAGCAGGTACAGAAACGGGCGAGACTTTACAATTCTCGCGATATATTATCGCGAGACCACCTCCTCGGCCAGAGGCACGGGGTTGACAGGAGTAAACAAACCCGGGAGGTGTGGATTCGTTCAGGTGTGAAAAGTCGCTAGGCTGTTGCCAAGTTTCAGTCAAACAGAGGAAATCAAGCTTACGGTCAGTAAGGAGCTCCTGGACGAGAGGACCCTTGCTCGTAAGAGAGCGGACGTTAAACAGGCCGAAGTTGACGTCGTTGTGTTGGTGTTTGGTGTTGTTGTTGTTGTTAGCCGACCTGGCTAGGCTGGCTAACACACTGCGGTCAGCTTTACGTCCGGTGATTCCTGGGGGATGACGAGAAGAGGACCAGAAGGAATGGATCTGGTTGCTGTCGTCGATGTGGAAGCTCCGTCGGGATCCGCGGTGAACATATTTCCGACAGTAGGGCCGAGGGAACTCATGGAGGTGGAAAGCCGGTGGTGGATCTGGCAGGTGGAAACGCAGCCGCAGGAACTCAGCGGCTGTGTACTGGAGTACTGCCGCTGACGAGAGATTAAATATGAAGGACAGGGAAGTCCAGCCGAGCACATACCACACAAAATACGTGTCGATCAACATTGCTGATAATCCACGGGAAGACTTCAGGCAGCGGAGGTGAGGGCAGCCCAACAGCCCGGTGCAACAGGTAAAGCTAGTCCAGGCTAAGACACATGCTGGGTAACAGAATAAAATCTAGCAGGAGTCAATAGATGCAAAATATCACTTGCAATAGCTGAGTCAGTGGGCATCGGTTAAAAAAAACACAATTAAAACAGTTAAAAACATTCAAAGGAAGGAGCCGGAGAGCAGCGGCTGCTAATCGCGCTGATTGGCTGACTGTTCTCTCTCTCTCTGTCTGTCTTTCTGTCCAATCCTGAAGCCCGTCAGCGTTCTCCTCTCACAGCTTCACTGAGAAGTTTGGAGGTTTACAGGAAAAACTGGATCTGTGTTTAGAACAATACTGCTGAAACCAGCATGGACCGACTCCAACCCTCTACTGACCTCAGAGTCTCCAGTCTCCAGTGTGGACTCTCCAGTCCAGCAGACAGCAGCTTCACTCTGAATCCTTCAGGTTGTTGTCACTCAGATCCAGCTCTCTCAGATGGGAGGGGTTGGACTTCAGAGCTGAGACCAGAGAAGAACAGCTGATCTCTGACAAACTGCAGCTCACTCAACCTGAATAAAGAATAAATGATGAAGATAAAAATCCATTTATGATCCAATCAGATGTGTTCAGGTTTTAAATGTGTAGCTCTGATCATGACTATGTCCTAATCAATGATATTTTCTCTTTGTCATTGTGTTATTGTGGATCATCATCATGTCAGCCTTCTACAGACATCATCCAGATGTCACCACAACATTCATACACCTACTGATGTCAACACAGATCAATAACATGCTGCTGATCTCAGTCAAGTCCGGAACTAGACGATCAATACTATATTGATCCTTTAAACAGCTGCATCTGGAAATATGTTATGATCTCTTTGTGTGTGTGTGTGTGTGTGTGTGTGTGTGTGTGTGTGTGTGTGTGTGTGTGTGTGTGTGTGTGTGTGTGTGTGTGTGTGTTAATAAAGATCAATATCAATGATTAAACATTATTTGTGAAAACACATTTAAATGAACACAAACCAAAGAAATATTTCTACTTCATGGAGTAAACTTGATCAATTTAAAACAAATATTAGTTCTTTTGTTTATAGATGTGACCATTTACCAAAAAATATTAACATTACTGTACTTTAAAAACTAACAGATGACATTTTCTACGGTTTCTTTAAGAAACACAAGTCTTTTGCTCCCGTAAATTAAATTTAGTTAAAAAAACATGAACAAAAATAACTTAACAACTTTATGGATGTAAGTTATGTTTGTACATAAATGAGGTTAAATTGTTAAATAAACATATTAGATCTATAATAGTAACAGAGAGTCAGTGAACTGACCTCAGAGTCTCCAGTCTACAGTGTGGACTCTCCAGTCCAGCAGACAGCAGCTTCACTCCTGAATCCTGCAGGTTGTTGTAACTCAGATCCAGCTCTCTCAGATGGGAGGGGTTGGACTTCAGAGCTGAGGCCAGAGAAGAACAGCTGATCTCTGACAACCTGCAGCTCCTCAACCTGAATAAAGAATAAATGATGTAACTTTAGACGACAACGTTCCTTCTTGAAATCATTCAATGTTTAATAATCTGTTCAGAGCTGAAGAAGGTTCAGAATGTAGAAGTTCAGAAAATGGAAACTCCAAACACCTGTCAGAACAGGATGCAGGTTAGACACTGTTAAATACAAACAGTGAAAAAGAGCTCTCATTAATATGAATGACAACGTGCTGCTACTTCAATAAAGACGTAGTGACTCCACCTCTTAAACTCCACCAGCGGCTCCATCTATACAAACTCATGTTGTGAAGCCAAACACAAACAAAAACACACAGAAACTGAAACTGAAGATTCAACTCAAGGTCCAAAGTTTCAAAGATGTTAAATATGTCAGGATGAATTTAGAGGAAATGTGAACAATATTTCTTTAATAATAGTGGAGTCATAAAATCAAAGCATCTTCAGTTTAAACTCTTCAGTCAGTATAAACCTCATATAGATTCATAAACATGTTGGATATTTGTTGGAGTCTGACAGTGTAAATAGAGATTCTTTATATATTGATGTGGTGTTCACGGCCGTGTCTCCAGTCGTTCTTGTGTTTCTTGTGTCTTCTCTTTGTCTCCTGTCTCCTGTCCTCCTGTCTGTCTCTCTCTGAGGGTCTGATTGCTGTCCTGCCTCCTCACCTGTTTAAAGCCACACACCTGCAGTCCATCAGCTCCTCATCTCTGCAGTAGATCCACCCGGTTCTTCATCTTCTCATCTCCAGATCCTTGACTCAGTTATAGAGGAAGTTTCACGTCTCAGGCCGCTTGAGTGGTGTTTGTTCTGATTCTCTTCTGGCGTTCTTCTCTGAGCCACAGGATCACTGTCCACGCTCTCATCCCTCGCTCTGCCTGGTTTCACCGTCACCAGCTCCCCTCTACCTCTGCCTCCACCAGCCGGATTCCCCCCCCACATCCATCTTCATTCTCTGCAACCAGTCAGTAAAGCTTCCTTTATCCTTCCACCTCTGAGTCAGTGTCCTACATCTGGGTCCCTGTTGATCGTCACTCTTCATTGTTACCAGTGACGGAGACGCTGGTGTTGTCTTCACCTTGTGAGTCTGTGTGTGTGTCACCATGGCAACATGTGGTCCTGGAGACAGCGACTGTAGCAGGAACTACCACAGAGGAGGGTTGAGGACTTTACCAGGTGTTAATACTTCTGTCTGTCTGTCTGTGGACAGATTTAGTCTCTGCCATAGAGTCTCCACCGTGTGAGATGCAGTCACAGAACTTTACAGGTGTGTAGTTGAGATCCAAGTGAAGATGGGTGTGTTCAGAGCAAGGGGACAGGAAGTAGGGGGAGGAGGTAGGGAAGGAGTCATTGGCCCCCCACTTTAAGCCCCTGATCTGATTTAGCTTCACGACTGGTGTGATCATATCACAAGATGGTCTCTGGTTTTTATGTTTTTATTATTATCATTTATTAGAATAAACCTGATGGGGAATAAAATATGAAAATCAAGTGTTGCAGAGGTTCAGAGTGAATCCTCCAGTGTCGTATTCTTCTTGTTATATTCAGGTTTTAAATGTGTGGCTCAACACTGCTCTGCCACAGTCAGTGGACTAGACCACGTCAAATAGTCTGTTTTATCTCAGTAAAGGTTCCTAACTGAGTGAAATGACCCAGAAGTATTGAGTAGCAGTCATGATGAGAGCTGGTCCGATTCTCTAAATGCTAAGGAAAGGTGCTTCAGTGCTTCCTTTCTCATCTCCTTTAGCATAGGGAACACTGGACCTTCCTTTATGAAAGGAAAGGAGACAATGACGTCACATAACTGTGGCACAAACTTTCAGCAGCAACGTTTAAAATGATGCATAGTTCGGTCTTCAATAACATCCACCGTCTCTGTTTAATTGTTCACTATTGACACATTGAAAACATCCTCTTAGGAGAGGTGATTCTGTGTTGGACAAGAATCCTTACTTGAATTGTACAACATTAAGTCACTGAACTCGTTTGTGTGCGTTATAAATAAAGTTGTGTTAAAAAACAAACATCTGTAGTCTAGTGTAAGTGCAGTGGGATTCTCTGAGCACCACGGTCGACTTTTCCTAAGTCCTTCAGTGTGGACTCTCCAGTCCAGCAGACAGCAGCTTCACTCCTGAATCCTGCAGGTTGTTGTTACTCAGGTCCAGCTCTCTCAGATGGGAGGGGTTGGACTTCAGAGCTGAGACCAGAGAAGAACAGCTGATCTCTGACAACCTGCAGAAACTCAACCTGAATAAAGAATAAATTATGAAGATAAAAATCAATTTATGATCCAATCAGATGTGTTCAGGTTTTAAATGTGTAGCCCAACATGACTATGTCCTAATCAATGATATCTTCACTTTGTCATTGTGTTATTGTGGATCATCATCATGTCAGCCTTCTACAGACATCATCCAGATGTCACCACAACATTCATACACCTACTGATGTCAACACAGATTAATAACATGCTGCTCCAAGTCTGGAACTAGAGGATCAATATCAGATCAGACATGTTGGAGTAAAAGACGGTTCATTGTTTCATTTATTACATGAGCTTCTTCTTTCTGTATCTGGTAGCTTAGTAGGTTCATGTCTTTAACAGGAGAGGTCCACATTTGTTCTGGTGGGTCTTCAAACAACAGCCACATGTCATGTGTCCATCACAAGAGTTACTGGTGGCAGTAATCATTCCTCCTGTCATACTGAGGGTGAAGTGGTCCCTTCATAACACAACTACACTGGAAGAAACCACTTCACAAGTTCAGCTGAAACTCATATGAAGCTTCAGCAGTCGGAGTCAGACAAACCAAAGTTACAGACTATTTAGGAGCAGATTCCCTCTTTGAGTTCCACTGCAGCTCAACAAGGAAACACTTGCTGTGTTCAAAACCACCGGCTAATACTGAGGAAGGAAGTACATACACACTGATTGTTCTTCAGTAGTATGTAGTTATTATTTTGCAAATTTAGCCTTTAAACCAGCTTTAAAGCTCTGGACAAAAAACTAACTCATACAACTATTGTAATATTATTATATCATATATTATTATAATATTATTTTTCTTTATGTCCAATGTTTGTTGACTTTATTAGATACTGCATGGTTTAGCTCATCACACCTTAAACAAGTTATTCTAACAGCTCATGTTGAAATAAGACTGTAAATATAAAACATCACCAGAGAAAATGTTCTCTGACTGATTTTTCATCTCCAGCAACACAACAGTGGAATGATCTACCTACAAATATTAGAGAGTGTATTAGCTTCAGTCAGTTTAAAGATAATGTTAAAACATGTGTGCTGTGGTATTTAAACCAAGTGCTGTGGTATTTAAACCAAGCATCCATCTACAGGGAAATAAAAGCCTCTCTTCTCTGAGACCGGTCTCTTGAGAGAGCTCCGGCCGAAAAAAAACAAGATTGTAATTAAATCTTGATGTTTGTAGCTGTTGTTGTGACCATAGACTGTGTCGTTCCAGCGCTTTGCATTGTGGGATACAGAAGACGAGGTAGACTGGTCAGAGCATCCTGGAGATCTTTTCTGAATCAGTACGACATCCAGGTTTTTCTGTCAGACTGTAGATTTAGCTTTTGTTTGAATACTACATGCTACATTTAGGTCAAATCAGCACAAACTGCTAGTTTAGTATGAGGTTTCAAATACAGCCACTGTCAAACACAACAGACTGACTTGATACATGTGAAGCCTCAGATTAGTTCAGATCAACTTTACAAGTAATTTCTACACAGAACTAGAGTGTGGATTTAGTCCTGGAACATCACAGACAGTATGGACGGATTACAGACACCAAGAACTCTTAATGAACATTTGGACTTGTGAGTATTGTTTTGAGAAAGACCTGAACGAATATGAACCGGTCCTTTAAGACCAACATCTGTTTTTTGTTGCAACCTAAAGGTCTGTGGCTTCAAATAATGAGACAAAACATGAAAACAGAACAACAGTTAGACCTGCTGTCAAGAAGAACTAGGAAATAACTTAAATATCTAAAGTTTAATCGCGTAATTCATAACAATATCTTGTTGAAGAGCCACTTCCACTATGACTGCTCTTTTTCTAGTAATTACAACAAAGACCTTTGTCTTCTCCAGCTGATCTTCTAACATCCTGCTTTGTTGAGACGTTTGGGCCTGTGTTAGGCTGCTGGTTATCACTCTGAGCTCTGGTTTAATCTCACCACAGCAGCTGTGTGGTTGTCTCTTTAGCAGCCTCATCAGCTTCTGATATCATGAAGATCATCACAGTTCAGAACTTCACCTTTATTCAGCTTTACATTCAAGTCTTTGTCTCTCTGTTTATATAGTTTTGATCTGCTGTCATCAGATCTTCATCAACCTCCTTCATCTCCCTCACACACTCTACAGCCTCATCAGGACTGACATCACCTTCACTGACTGATGGACCACAATGTGAGTCTGTGGAAGCTAAAAACTCTCCTGTCAATCACTTCATTTCTCTACTTCCTGTTACTCTAACAAATATTCAGCTTTTGTTTTCAGTCAAATCCTGAAACCTTTCAGTCAGTGAACTGACCTCAGAGTCTCCAGTCTACAGTGTGGACTCTCCAGTCCAGCAGACAGCAGCTTCACTCCTGAATCCAGCAGATCGTTGTTACTCAGGTCGAGCTCTCTCAGATGGGAGGGGTTGGACTTCAGAGC
>NW_026550607.1:0-1227 GCF_027596085.1 Anoplopoma fimbria | reverse complement strand
CTGCGACGAAACCATAGTTTACGTGAGTTTCTTCAAGTAAGGGCCTCTGGACTCATAATAACAAGTTTCCTTATGTTTTCATGAAAACATGATACTTTCATCACTTTTAGATGCATTTACAGCTTTTCTGCTGCAAAAAGACGTTTCAGCCTTAAAATGCCCCAAAAGTGTCTTTTCTGACAGGAATTCATACTTTACATGAGTTTCTTCAAGTAAAGGCCTCAGGACTAATATCAACTAGTTTCCTTGTGTTTTCATGAAAACATGATACTTTCATCACTTTTAGATGCATTTCCAGCTTTTTTGTTCAAAAAGTCGTTTCAGCCTGAAAATACCCCAAAAGTGTATTTTCTGACGATGAAACCATACTTTACGTGAGTTTCTTCAAGTAAGGGCCTCTGGACTCATAATAACAAGTTTCCTTATGTTTTCATGAAAACATGATACTTTCATCACTTTTAGATGCATTTCCGTTTTTTTTGCTCACAAAAGTCGTTTCAGCCTTAAAATACCCCAAAAGTGTATTTTCTGCGACGAAACCATACTTTACATGAGTTTCTTCAAGTAAGGGCCTCTGGACTCATAATAACAAGTTTCCTTATGTTTTCATGAAAACATGATACTTTCATCACTTTTAGATGCATTTCCATTTTTTTTGCTCACAAAGTCGTTTCAGCCTTAAAATACCCCAAAAGTGTATTTTCTGATGAGGAAACCATACTTTACATGAGTTTCTTCAAGTAAGGGCCTCTGGACTCATAATAACAAGTTTCCTTATGTTTTCATGAAAACATGATACTTTCATCACTTTTAGATGCATTTCCGGCTTTTTTGTTCACAAAAGTCGTTTCAGCCTTAAAATACCCCAAAAGTGTATTTTCTGCGACGAAACCATAGTTCACGTGAGTTTCTTCAAGTAAGGGCCTCTGGACTCACAATAACAAGTTTCCTTATGTTTTCATGAAAACATGATACTTTCATCACTTTTAGATGCATTTACAGCTTTTCTGCTGCAAAAAGACGTTTCAGCCTTAAAATACCCCAAAGTGTCTTTTCTGACAGGAAACCATACTTTACATGAGTTTCTTCAAGTAAGGGCGTCTGGACTCATAACAACAAATTTCTTTATGTTTTCATGAAAACATGATACTTTCATCACTTTTAGATGCATTTACAGCTTTTCTGCTGCCAAAAGACGTTTCAGCCTTAAAATAACCCAAAAGTGTC
>NW_026550606.1:0-1666 GCF_027596085.1 Anoplopoma fimbria | reverse complement strand
GCAGCATTGCAATACATGAGTAAGGTTGTTGCCCACAACACTTGCCTCCACGTCCGTCGGCATTTCCCTGCAGTTGTTGGGATGCACCAGGTGGGTTTATCTCTCACTTGGGGGCCTGATGGAGGAGGATCTGTGGATGACATGGTGAGCAGGTCGAACATGAGGCTGGGGTCGCGTGTCAGGCAGAGCTGGAGCAAATGATGCGACATTTGCAGATCCAGACTTTTGAATTCTTGCCTGTAAAGTAATACATGATGAAGATTAGTTATTGAATACCGTTTTTATTTTCCTCTAATAGGTAGGCTAGTGTGTGTTCATGGTACATGGCATCTCAGTATACAAAGTTGCTGGTAAGGTTTATGTCTCAGATACAGTACCTGCTCATCTGCTATCCTTAGAGCTTGCAGGTTCTCCACTCGCAGTACATCATCCTGCCCCAGGTTTACTGCAGCCCCGTCTCCTGCTTCTTCCCGCTCGTCCAGTGCCTCTTGCTCCCGTCTTCCACCTCTACTTCCTCTGCCCCTAATGGCCTGCTCTCTTGCAGACAGTCGACCTCGAGCCCGTCCCCTCTGACCCGACAGACGTGTTTGGCTCCCACGGGACTGTAGTCTGTGTCAGAGCCCAAAAAACTCTCATCTTGTGAACTCTGACAAGCAAAACAATGAATGATAAATAAAGTGTAATATACTACAAAATATGTGTGTAAGTAAACTGTGAACTTTTTCTTTACTGTTACCAGTCAATCTGTGCTTATGAGCTAGCCTGACGGCTGTGAGTACTACTACTAACAGTAAAAGTAGGCCTCATCATGTTTGTTTTAAACATTTAGCATTATAATATTATAATAATAGGTGTGTTCTTACCGGTGAATGAGACATCCTGGTTTGTAGAAAGCGCATGACCGACCGTTAGCTCAGCTCTCGCTCAATGAGGTAGCTACCTGGTTGCTAAGTGGCAACAGCGCTCGTGCACGGCTCTGTGTCGGGGGTGGGGGCAGGGAGTCCTGAAGGGTGGGGGAGGGAGTTAAACGGAACTCCGAAGAGAAGCTAATTTCAAATCATGCTAGCTCTCTCAAATCGTACAGTATGGCTTTAAGATCTTAAAAATAAGAACTTGAAAATGTAAATATACGTATACATATATATATATAAATATATTGTGTTTTATATGTATGAACAAATGTCTCAATAAAGTTATTGAATTTAAAAAAAAAAAATAATAATAATAAATAAAAATAATAATAATAATAATAAAAAAAATCTACCCGGCATGCAGTAACGGTGATCGCGAGAACCTATTTCCCGGTCACCGGGATTCTACCCAGGAGACGCCTCTAGCTCCCAGATGGCTCAACCTCCTCTAGCTATGCTAGCTATAGGAGGTTGAGCCGGCCGGTCCACCGGTACCGGTACCGTGAAAAACACCGGTAATCCGGCACACCGGTATACAGGAGGATGAGCCGTCCAGATAAACATCCGTGAAAACATCATGACGTGACGTCACTGCACCGCGACTGTGACAAACGCGAAACATTAAATAAAGATAATAAAACATTAAATAAAGATATTAAAACATTAAACAAAGAGAATAAAACATTAAATGAAGATAATAAAACATTAAATAAAGAGAATGAAACATTAAATAAAGAGAATATAACATTTAACAA
>NW_026550605.1:0-439 GCF_027596085.1 Anoplopoma fimbria | reverse complement strand
AATAATATTTGCATCATAAAGCATAAATAAGAGCAACAACAGGATGAGCCTGTGATGTTTTATTGTGAAAGTGAATTATGTTTCAAACTCCACCATCGTTTTTTAATCTGCTGTGGATCAAGTTTGTCTGTTCTACAAGGTTCTTAAGATGGGATGGAAAAACTAACATGAATTCACAAAAAGGACTTTTGGACTCTAGTTTAGTCTCTGAGATTAGTTCCTCTGGTTCCATAGTTCTGGTTCATTTCCTGGTGAAAAGAGGTTTATGAAATCTGAAATCCTGATGAACTAATTCAAAGATTCAGAAAGAGAGAGGCTGTTTACACTGCATGGAGCTGATAGTTTAGAGACACATTTACATCATTGAAGACAAACTAACTTGATCTGACCTGAGAGTTTCCAGTTTACAGTGTGGACTCTCCAGTCCATCAGACAGCAG
>NW_026550604.1:0-1184 GCF_027596085.1 Anoplopoma fimbria | reverse complement strand
CCTGCAGCCACTCCCCCATCGTAAACTCTGTTAACCAGTTAGTGTCGCTGATACTCACCAGTCTATTTAGTATATAATCGGTTACCCTGATTCTTAATTCCTGTTCTCCTGTTCCCTCAGCTTTCCCCTGCCTGAACCTGCCTTTGTCTCCAGCCCTGTTCCCGGTTCATCTCCAGCTCCTGTCCTGGCTCCCTGGCTTCGCCCCACCTGATCCCCTCGTCCTTCATGCAACGCATGCCCAGCTAAAAACAATAAACCCCTTACCCCTACTCTCTGCCTCCCCGTCTCTGTGCTGCATTCGGGTCCACCAGTCACGTCCTAACAGTACGATCTGGCCTAAATATGGACCCGGCAGACGCAGAGAGGCTCCACCAAGCTCTGTCCAGTCAAGGGGCGCTTATTGGACAACACGACAACGCCCTAAAGGACATTTTTGGCTGCCTTAAGGACCTTTCCGCTAGCCTCCACAGTCTCCGGGAGGATTACCTTCCCAAACCACTACAGCAGTCCCTAGCCAGACCCCCAGTCCCCCCCCCCACCCTCCGTGAGCCTTTTGTCCCTGCGCCAGAGCGCCATGATAGCGATCTTGGCGCCTGCCGAGCTTTCCTGGTCCAGTGTTCCCTGGTGTTTGAGCAGCAACCTCACACGTATGCCTCGGACCGCTCCCGCATATCTTACCTCCTGGGCTCTCTGAAGGGAGCGGCGCTTGCCTGGGGCTCATCGGTGTGGGAGCAGCAGTCTGCCATCTGCTGGTCCTACAGAGACTTCACCGAGGAGATGAGGAAGGTGTTCGACCATCCAGTCCGTGGGAAGGACGCAGCCAAGCGTCTCCTCTCCCTCCGCCAGGGCTCCCGCAGTGTGGCAGAGTTAGCGGTTGAGTTCCGCACCCTCGCTGCAGAGAGCGGGTGGAATGACGAGGCTCTGCAAGGTGCGTTCCAGAACACGCTAAATGACAATTTAAAGGACGAACTAGCGTTCCGGGAGGACTCTTCAGACCTCGACCAGCTGATCTCTCTCGCTATCCGGGTGGATAATCGGCTCCGTGAACGCCATAGGGAGAGAACTTCCAGAGTCCAGCTGCCCTCTGTCCTTCCATCGGCTCCTCTTATTCCCCCACAGCCTCGGCCCGGGTCCGCCGAGAGACCCCCAACAGTTCTGGAGCCCGAACCCATGCAACTTGGGCG
>NW_026550603.1:0-53042 GCF_027596085.1 Anoplopoma fimbria | reverse complement strand
GTCCTTTACTGTGTCACTGTGTCTTTGAGCAGCTTAGCTTGAGTTCGTTCTGTTTGAACTGAGGTTAGAAGGTCTAAATGTTGTGGTGGACCAACAGTCTAAGACACAGCATGTAACAGTGGAGTCTCAGGTTCAAGTCCACACTCTTTACTTTTTTATGTCTGTTTTCTGTCACTTTCTACTGTCAAATATCAAATGAAGGCATGAATTCAAATATAATATAAAAACAGAAGTGGTCCAAATGTACAGTTGACCATTTCCTGTCTGTTTTTTTCAGCAGATAACTTTTACATCAGTACTGCTCCTGGATGTTTGTTCTTGACCTTCAGGAACAATATATGGAGGAGAGAATCTAAACTCAAAGGTCCACTTACTAATGATTTAAAGCTTTCAGCTGAAAGCTCTGAACCACTAGGAAATAAACCTTTGAGCTTCATTTTTAGTAGTTATTTAAAGAACAAACTCAAACATCAACACACAGAATCAAAGTGAGCAAAGCTTTTCTACAAATGCTTTTTCACCACATGTTGCACAGTTATGATGTGCACTGATTCAAGAAGCACCTGGTAGGTCTGAACAGCTGATTTGAGTCAAATATGAGAAAATGAATTAAACATTTGAAGCACATTCTCCCACATTATGAACAGTGACTATAAAGTTTGGGCAGAAATATATGAGTATTTTCTTGAAGAGTAAATTCTGAAATGGAGGTTCTCAGGTGTTTTGCTCCAGAGAAAAACATCAGTAGTTTGTGGCTATAAAACCCAGACTAAGATCATCTTAGTCTGAAACAGTATCTGCACTAATAGTTCTGCATCAGCAATATAAATCTTTGAGCAGAATATTTTGTCTTCATCCTCAATGCATCATCTTCATCAGGTCAGCTCACAGTAAAAACAGTCTCTTACTTTGTGTCTGAGGGTCCAGGTTCATTACTGAAGTCTGGAGGATAATCTTTGGACCAATCACTCTTCATAGACAGACAGCTGGATACTGGAGACTCTGCTCTCTGTCTGTACTGAACTCTGCAAACACCAACATGATTTTATTCATAATGAATCCTTGATAACAACAAAGACATTAAAGGAGCTCTGAATACACAAACTACTGTTACTGCTGATATTTAGAAGGTTTAACAGTTTGTATTAGTCCTCTTAGATTACATTACAGCTTTTCTAGGTGACTGACAGCGGTCACTGATAATAAGAGGAAGAACCTCAAACTCAACTTAAAATCTCTAAATCAACAGAAAACATTGTCAGAGGTACAGTAACTGAAAATGACTCCTATTAATGAGTTAGCAGCAGTTCTCTTACTTTGTGTCTGAGGGTCCAGGTTCATTACTGAAGTTCAGAGGAAGACCTTTGGAGTCGTCACTCTTCATAGACAGACAGCCGGAGACTAGAGACTCTGCTCTGTCCTCCTCTTCCTCCACACAACCACTCATCTTCTGATCTGAAGTCAGTCTGAGAGTAAAACAGTAACACTGACTGTGAGCTCACAACACAAGAATCAAGACCGAGAGAACAGGAAGACACACACACACACACACACACACACACACACACACACACACACACACACACACACACACACACACACACACACACACACACACATAACACACACACACAGTTAATAACAGCAGACAGTTCATTCTAACATGTGTCTCCTCTACAGTCCAGGTGACTCACAGACTGACAGTGTCAGATGTTGATTAACACTTTCACACTCTTCATAGACAGACAGATTCGGAGACTAGAACTGTCCTCCTCTTCCTCCACACGATTACTCATCTTCTGATCTGAAGTCAGTCTGAGAGTAAAACAGTAACACTGACTGTGAGCTCACAACACAAGAATCAAGACAGAGAACAAGTAACACACACACACACACACACACACACACACATGGAAACACACACACACACACACACACAACAGAAGAAGTTCACACAACACACACACACACACACACACACACACACACACACACACACACACACACACACACACACACACACACACACACACACACACACACACACACACAGTACAAAGTGTAATAACAGCAGACAGTTCATTCTAACATGTTCTCCTTACAGTCCACAGGGTCCAGAAAACTGACTCAAGACTTTGACAGTAAAACAATCAGATGTTGGATTAACACTCTTCATGACTCAGCCTTCAGTTTACCTCCTTCTGCTCTGTCCACTCAACATGGAGTCTGAACTCCAAGACTGATTATTCATTCTTCTGATCTGAAGTCAGTCTGAGAAAAATCACAATAACACACAGACTGTGAGCTTGCACCACAATATTTTTTTTAAAATGTAACACAACACACACACTGAGAAGACAATTAAGTGACAAGACAACATTTACACTTTAATAGTCAAAAAAAACTAATTCATTATTCAGTTATTAATCAGTATTTCAGTTCTCTAGTTGAACAGCTGGCATAGTGTAGCTTTTTTTTCTTCATCAATATTATTATCATAATTAACCTTTATTTAGACAAAATCTTTGATCCGAAGGTCTCATTTTCAAAAGTAACACTAGTGATATAACAACACAGAATAAAATAAAAAGAAACAAACACACAACAAAACACAAAACACACAACACACAATAAAACACAAATATACACACAACACACACACACACACTCACATACTACAAAGTCATAATAACACTTAATGGTTAGCAGTCATTCTCTTACTTTGTGTCTGAGGGTCCAGGTTCATTACTGAAGTCCAGGAGGATGACCTTTGGAACAAGTCACTCTTCATAGACAGACAGCCGGAGACTAGAGACTCTGCTCTGTCCTCCTCTTCTCCACACGAAACACCTTTCTGATCTGAAGTCAGTCTGAGAGTAAAACAGTAACACTGACTGTGAGCTCACAACACAAGAATCAAGACCGAGAGAACAGGAAGTAACTCACACTCTACACTCACTGCACAACAACACACTGCACACACACACACACACACACACACACACACACACACACACACACACACACACACACACACACACACACACACTGCTTCACACACACACACACACACACACACACAGTACAAAGTGTAATAACAGCAGACAGTTCATTCTAACATGTGTCTCCTCTACAGTCCACAGGGAGAAAACTGACTCACAGACTTTGACAGTAAAACAATCAGATGTTGGATTAACACTCACCCTGCCTCAGCCTTCAGTTTACCTCCTTCTGCTCTGTCCACTCAACATGGAGTCTGAACTGAAGACTGAACTATTCAAGGTTCACTTCCTGATCTCAGGTAACTGGATCACCTGGTCACTGTGGCTTGCTCCCCCAGGATAATTTTATTTTAAATATGAGCTTTAAAATGTAGCATTCTGGTGTACTCTGAGAAGAAAATTAAGTGATAAGACAACATTTACTTTAAGCAAAAAACTAATTTAATATTCAGTTATTAATCAGTATTTCAGCTCTAGTTGAACAGCTGGCTTGTTAGCTTTTTTTTTTTCAATCAATATTATTATTATTATTAACCTTTATTTAGACAAAATCTATTGAGACCGAGGTCTCATTTTCAAAAGTTTTAGTAATATAACAACACAGATAAAATAAAATAAAAGAAATAAAAACAAGAAAGGCAAACAACAACCATGAATAAAACAACCATGAATAAAACATCAAATATACATTTTCACATATCAATCATCATATACAATATGGTTAAAGTCATTCATGGAGTTGAACAAGTTGTGGCTGGTGAACCAAAGTCCTTTTTTTGGCCTGAACAAGTCCTTCAAGGACTCGTTTGCGCTGCTTAGCCATGTGCCTTTTTCTTGCAGGCCTTTCTGCCTCTACCTCCTGCTTCCTTTTCTCTGCCTCTACCTTTCCTGCCTCTACCTCCTGCTTCCTTTTCTCTGCCTCTACCTCCTGCTTCCTTTTCTCTGCCTCTACCTCCTGCTTCCTTTTCTCTGCCTCTACCTCCTGCTTCCTTTTCTCTGCCTCTACCTCCTGCTCCTTTTCTCTGCCTCTACCTCCTGCTTCCTTTTCTCTGCAGCAGTAGATGTTGCCTGACACTCCAGCTCCATCCTCCTCTCTCTGGCTATGTTCACTGACTCTGTCTCTGGGCCTTGTCCCTTGTTCCTGCTAGATGTTGATGTTGCTAATATAATGTAACACTTAAACTTGGGCCTTGTCCCTTGTTCCTGCTGTACTGATGTTGCTACATAACACAACTTAAACTTTCCAGATTCCCATCCCACTCCAGAGAGGGTTAGGTATTATGGAAAAACAGGAAGTGGTTTGGAGGAGGAGAGGTTCTGCTCCTGAAATACTGCTACGTAGCTTCAATTGAAGAACTGGAACATCTGAAACTACACTTTCATCCAGAAATAGATTCTGTTTCTTCTTCTCTGGTGTTTTTAGGACTGTAATGTGTTGCATTCTGTTGCTACACACTGAACACAGACAGGAAGTGGGGAGCTTTATTCTGAAAGGATTCACAGGAAATTTATAGCATGCTGTTGTGTGAATATATATTAACAGTGTTTAGTGGAGAGTGCAGTTACTCACTCTGACCACTGGAGGAAAACTTTGGAGGGAGAATGAAAACTTTACTCAAAGAAACAAAGGCCTAAAAACAAAATATTTATTCTTTAATAGTATCTGTTAAAAAATGTGAAGTATTAAAGTTCCAGACTTTTGTGCATATCAGCATTCTAGAGCCTGTGTAACAATACTGACTTTTATACATTTATAGGATTATTATGAGTCAAAGAAAGGAGCAAAAACAGTAAACATCTTTACCAACAGTAAGAATGAATATGAGCCTTTAAGGGTAAAACAGTATCAACTGCTGTAAAGTTTTATAGTTTATAGATTATGAGTCATACCTTTTCATGAAACAGTAAACATCTAGTTGGTGAAATAAAGTGTTGAGTGTGATACCTTTTCATGTTGGTGAGCCACCTGATGAAGACAGACAGACGGGTTCATCATTAGTCTTCAGTCTCATTTGATTTGTGTCTCATCAGGAAATCTAATCTGTTTCTGCATGTAGACTCTAAAGACAGCCAGCTGTAGTTTCAAGTACTTGTTGTCAGATAAACTTTGTTCTGTGGAGTCATTATCAGAGACAGGAGGTCAACACATGAACCCACAAAGAGCAGCTCGTTGGTCATGAAACACACTGGAATGAATAAAAGTTCCACTTACTCAGTTTCTTCTCATGAACTTCAACACTCTGCAGCTCTCTGCTGTCTGGACCAGGTCTGTGTGGAAAAAGAGTTTTCTGTTGATCTGAGTGGGACGATGAGCTCCATCAGGATTAAATCCTCTTCTTTGTCTTCATCAGTCCTCTGCGTCTGCAGGCTGCTGTCACACTCCAACACTTAATAATAATAATAATAATTAAGACTTTATTAGTCCCACAATGGGGAAATTACCATTATCTGCATTTAACCCATCCCGGAGGAGCAGTGGGCTGCTAAGAAGAATAAACCAGTCTGAACCTGCAGCACCCAGTTCAAAGATCAGCTGTATCATGTTTATATGACTTGTATGCAGTCTGACTGGTTGGACTGAGTCTCAGTCTGAGCTGACAGGATCAGATGTCATTGTGAACACAAACCTCCTCACAGCTCAAACAAGAGTCTGGATCTGCATCTGTGGAAAAATCATTACAACTTGTGAATTCTGTTGTTTGGAAAGAGTTGTTTGACAACAGTCTGAGTTGACCAGATAGTTTAGTTTAAACACACACAATCAATGAGGTCTCCACTTACTGAACTTTTAGCCATGAACTTCATCAGTGTGCACTCTCTTCTGTCCTCAGCAGGTCTGTGTAAAAAGAGCTCTGCTTCACTTCAGCTTATCAAGATGAAGTGACCAGCATCCTTCATCAGAGAGGGTGGTCCTCAACCATCAAAGTATGCAGTCTGACTGGTTGGACTGAGTCTCAGTCTGAGCTGCGTTCACAGGATCAGATGTCATTGTGAACACAAACCTCCTCACAGCTCAAACAAGAGTCTCTCAGGATCAAATCCAGCATCTGTGGAAAAATCATTACAACTTGTAAAGAGTTGCTTTGACAACAGCCTGAATTCTGTTGTTTGGACCAGATAGTTTAGAGGATCCATGCACGCCCCTCTTTGTCACCTTGTCTTCTTGTATCTGTAGACGAGGAGGGAACAGATGATCAAGCAGGAACCTTTGCAGTAAATGTTGTGTAGAGTTTAGCTTGAATAAATACATTCACTAAGACAACAGAGTCTGACCTGAGAGTGTTTTTATTCATCACTCCACTTTGTTGATCTGGTTGAACTTGTCAGTGTAGTGCAAATAGTTGGTGACATCCCATAATTCCCAGCACAGCTCCACCCAACTGCCACCTGACTAGAGGTCTAATCAGCCAGAGTGGTTGAAAACAGCTGTGTGGCTGTGCAGAGACTTTAAATTGTAAATAAACTATAACTGTATCTGTCAGATACATGTAGTGAAGTAAAAAGTACAACATGTACCTCTGGGATGTCGTGGAGTACAAGTATCAAGTAGCACAACATGAAATACTGCAGTAAAGTACAAGTAGCTCATCAGTGTACTTGAGGAAATGTTTTCACATTGGAACAGAGACAGAAATGTGTCACATGAGAAAGACTCACATTGTTGATCTGGTTGAACCTGTTTGGGCGGGACAACTTACCCACATACCCGTCTTAATCTGCGTTCCAAATCAAATACTTTTTATCTTTACTTTTAGGACATACTGCAGCTTCCTCACAGAGTACATACTGCTGCATGCAGAATGCATTCAACTGGGACGTACTACATCCTCCCAACATGGCACCTTGAACTTTGACCCTCTTGCTCACATATCTGCTGTGCAAAGGATTTTGGGTCAGAATAGCCCGGAAAGCATGCTGGCTTGCGAACAGCTAAGTTGTGAACAAATGTGGAACACAAGCTGTGATTCCTGCAGCAAACAGCCCCAAGGTGGATCCAGCACGACCACTGTCAGAAAACACCTGCAGGAAAGCCAAGATATCCTCAAGGGAGCAGGAAGGTGGTGTGAGGCCCTTGATCCTAATTTCATCTGATCCTCATTCATTCATTCATTCATGTGCAATATAAATCCAATGTATCCACTGTGCAATATTAACACCCGTTCTGTTCGTTTGTATCATACTTTAGTTATTTTTGTTGTTATTTTTTACTTCTTTATTATACTTTTACTGTGTCATTACATATTTCGGCCTTGAGGGGATGGAGCCCTCTACCTGCAGAGCAGAGGGCAGGTCCGGTACCCACTAGGGCCGCTAGTGATGCAAGGTGCAGGACCCACCCGGTGCCTGGACTCTACGGAGCTACCAGTAACATGAACAGGTGCTGCTTTGAACCCTGTTGTAGTTGCATCATCAGGCGCAAAGGGGGGCAAGGCATTCAGCAGGATGGAGGGCCAGGTCGGCCAACGGGGGACACTGGTTGTTTTCTCTATTTGTGAATGAGAGAGAAAAGGTGATGATCTGCCCACGTCAAGACACACTGCTGCCCTGTGTAGGGCCGGGGATTAGAGGGCTCCATCCCCTCAAGGCCGAAATATGTAATGACACAGTAAAAGCATAATAAAGAAGTAAAAAAATAACAACAAAAATAACTAAAGTATGATACAAACGAACAGAACGAGTGTTAATATTGCACAGTGGATACATTGGAATTTATTATTGCACATGAATGAATGAATGAATGAATGAGGATCAGATGAAATTAGGATCACAGGGTGTTCCACATTTGTTCACCTTCCTGCAAGCCAGCATGCTTTCCAGGCTATTCTGACCCTGCACAGCAGATATGTGAGCAAGAGGGTCAAAGTTCAAGGTGCCATGTTGGGAGGATGTAGTTCGTCCCAGTTGAATGCATACTGCATGCAGCAGTATGTACTCTGTGAGGAAGCTGCAGTATGTCCTAAAAGTAAAGACAAAAAGTATTTGATTTGGAACGCAGATTAAGACGGGTATGTGGGTAAGTTGTCCCGCCCAAACAGGTTCAACCAGATCAACAAAGTGAGTCTTTCTCATGTGACACATTTCTGTCTCTGTTCCAATGTGAAAACATTTCCACAAGTACACTGATGAGCTACTTGTACTTTACTGCAGTATTTCATGTTGTGCTACTTGATACTTGTACTCCACGACATCCCAGAGGTACATGTTGTACTTTTTACTTCACTACATGTATCTGACAGATACAGTTATAGTTTATTTACAATTTAAAGTCTCTGCACAGCCACGCAGCTGTTTTCAACCACTCTGGCTGATTAGACCTCTAGTCAGGTGGCAGTTGGGTGGAGCTGTGCTGGGAATTATGGGATGTCACCAACTATTTGCACTACACTGACAAGTTCAACCAGATCAACAAAGTGGAGTGATGAATAAAAACACTCTCAGGTCAGACTCTGTTGTCTTAGTGAATGTATTTATTCAAGCTAAACTCTACACAACATTTACTGCAAAGGTTCCTGCTTGATCATCTGTTCCCTACTCGTCTACAGATACAAGAAGACAAGGTGACAAAGAGGGGCGTGCATGGATCCTCTAAACTATCTGGTCCAAACAACAGAATTCAGGCTCTTGTCAAAGCAAATCTTTAATGGTAAATGATGGTAAATCGACTGTACTTTTAAACTTTTCTAGTCTTCTGACCACTCAAAGCGCTTTTACATTACTAATCATTCAATTCACACCCATTCATACACTGATGACAGGAGATACCATGCAGGTGCCACCTGCCACCTGTCAGGACCCTAACTAACATTCATACACATACATACACCGCAACTGCGGGAGCAATTTGGGGTTAAGTGTCTTGCCCAAGGACACAGTGGACTGTCAAACCGCCGATCCTCTGATTGGAGGACGACCCTGCTTTCCACTTTCCACCCACAAGTTGTAATGATTTTTCCACAGATGCTGGATTTGATCCTGAGAGACTCTTGTTTGAGCTGTGAGGAGGTTTGTGTTCACAATGACATCTGATCCTGTGAACGCAGCTCAGCTCGACTGAGACTCAGTCCAACCAGTCAGACTGCATACTTTGATGGTGACGTGAGGACACACCCTCTCTGGTGAAGGATAAGAAGCTGCGTCACTTCACTTCATCTGATAGAAGTTTAAGCTGAAGTGAAGCACGGAGCTCCTTTTCTACACAGACCTGCTGAGGACAGAAGAGAGCTGCACACTGATGAAGTTCATGGCTAAAAGTTCAGTAAGTGGAGCTGTGATTGGTTGAAATGACCTCATTGATTGTTGTGAACGTGTGATTGTTTAAAGCTGCTATCAAACTAAAACGTCAGCTGGGAAACAGAAATGTTGAAAACCAGATAAATGTTGTTTTAAATTATGACACTGTGATGAAGAAGATGAGCTCCGTCTGATCTGGGGTCTGTCAGGACTGTTACTGATGTGGAGGGGAAGGTAGCAGACAGACGAGCACTAGGACCCAGCAGGGACCAGAGAGCTCACCTGGGCCTTTGTTCCTGCACTGAAACACACCTGAGAGACTCTGTTTGCTCTCACCTGCTGCTTTCAACCCTTTAAGTCCACAAAGCTTCATGTTCATTTCCTTATTTGATTTTCAAGAGATTTAGTCTACACTGTGTGCACATTAATCAGCAGGTTGAAGTCGACCTTTTTTTCTCAACTTTCTGAGAGTTTTTCTATTTTACTTTTCTGTGTTAAAGAGGAGCTGAGCAGCAGAGACGGAACGTTTTCTCGTGTGCTTTGAGTTTTAACTGTAAAAACAACTAAATGTATAATTAACAAAAGGTTTGTTCACTTCAGTCTTTAGTCTGAGCAACAACAAGCCAAAGGGATTCAGCCCACACTGATAGGAACCAGAGAGAAGCAGCTGATAGAGGAGAAATGATGTGAAGGATGAATGAGTGATGATGTGCTGATGATGATGATGTGCTGATCAATGATTGGACGGATGCTTTCAGCTCTGCTCTCACTGTTTCCTCTACAGATGAAGGTAGAAAGTCTCTGATAGCTGATGTGGATGTGAATTCAGCAGCAGATAACAAGGTCACATGATTGATTTTGGATTATTGGACTAGCTGCCACTGCATGCTCTGACTGGATGTAGTAGACTTGGAGAAAGAGGAACATTTCAAACGTTGAAGAGCTTTTTAAAGTCAGTCAAATAGAAGTGAAAAGTGACGTCATCCCCAAAGAAAGGCAGTCGGTCTTCATTCTTGTGTTGTGAGCTCACAGTCAGTGTTACTGTTTTACTCTCAGACTGACTTCAGATCAGAAGATGAGTAATCGTGTGGAGGAAGAGGAGGACAGAGCAGAGTCTCTAGTCTCCGGCTGTCTGTCTATAAAGAGTGATCAGTCCAAAGATATTCCTCTGTACTTCAGTAATGAACCTGGACCCTCAGACACAAAGTAAGAGAACTGCTGCTAACTCATTAATAGGAGTCATTTTCAGTTACTGTACCTCTGACAATGTTTTCTGTTGATTTAGAGATTTTAAGTTGAGTTTGAGGTTCTTCCTCTTATTACCAGTGACCGCTGTCAGTCACCTAGAAAAGCTGTAATGTAATCTAAGAGGACTAATACAAACGTTTAAACCTTCTAAATATCAGCAGTAACAGTAGTTTGTGTATTCAGAGCTCCTTTAATGTCTTTGTTGTTATCAATGATTCATTATGAATAAAATCATGTTTGTGTTTGCAGAGTTCAGTACAGACAGAGAGCAGAGTCTCCAGTATCCAGCTGTCTGTCTATGAAGAGTGATCGGTCCAAAGATCAACCTCCAAACTTCAGTAATGAACCTGGACCCTCAGACACAAAGTAAGAGACTGTTTTTACTGTGAGCTGACCTGATGAAGATGATGCATTGAGGATGAAGAGAAAATATTCTGCTCAAGATTTATAAAAAAAGATTTATATTGCTGATGCAGAACTATTAGTGCAGATACTGTTTCAGACTAAGATGATCTTAGTCTGGGTTTTATAGCCACAAACTACTGATGTTTTTCTCTGGAGCAAAACACCCGAGAACCTCCATTTCAGAATTTACTCTTCAACAAAATACTCATATATTTCTGCCCAAACGTTATAGTCACTGTTCATAATGTGGAAGAATGTGCATCAAATGTTTAATTCATTTTCTCATATTTGACTCTAATCAGCTGTTCAGACCTACCAGGTGCTTCTTGAATCAGTGCACATCATAACTGTGCAACATGTGGTGAAAAAGCATTTGTAGAAAAGCTTTGCTCACTTTGATTCTGTGTGTTGATGTTTGAGTTTGTTCTTTAAATAACTACTAAAAATGAAGCTCAAAGGTTTATTTCCTAGTGGTTCAGAGCTTTCAGCTGAAAGCTTTAAATCATTAGTAAGTGAACCTTTGAGTTTAGATTCTCTCCTCCATATACAGCGGCTAAAATAAGTATTGATCACGTCTTCAGGTCTGGAAACAGGACTTGTTGTTTTAATACAGGGACACTTGTTGGATGACAATGATGTAAACACACAAAGGTCATGCTAAACCTAATGAATAAAACACATTTTAATAAAACGTTTTTAGTTTTTATAAATTTTCAGTGACTTCAAGATTAACGAGGTCGAGTTAACGGCGCTGTATTAAATATTCGGATTATATATTTATTCATATCTCATCAACTACTATCATCTTTTTAAAGATCTAGAGGAGGGATAATATAACCTGGAGTCAGCTGCAGGTGGATTAAAGGTCGTTATTGTTTCAGAAGCGTCTCCGCTAAAAATACGGCCCTAGTCTGTTTTTTACGGAGTCGTGGTTTGTTGCAAAGAGCAGATCGATCCGGGCAATATACCTAACAGGCTCTGTATGAGAAATATGAAATACATGTGAGGATGAAAGTATTTTAACAACTGAAACACAGACACAAATCTTTGATCCGTGATCATAAAAAACTATAAACAATATATGTAAAACACTTTGAAGTTCTTTTGACTTCAGAAAGTGATGATGACTTTCTAACCTTCACGTCTTTATATGTTCTCTCTTGTTTCTCTGTTTCAGCAGATAGAGGTCTGCAGGAGGTTCTAGATGAACATAAGATCAGTCTGAGGAGGAGATGTGAACGTGTGACTGAAGGAAGTGATGAAACAGGAAGTGGAACCCTCCTCAACAGGATCTACACTGAGCTCTACATCACAGAGGGACAGAGTGAAGAGGTTAATACCCAACATGAGGTGAGGCAGCTTGAGTCAGCTTCCAAGATGAAGACCCTCCATGACACTCCAATCAAGTACCACGACATCTTTAAAGCCTCACCAGACCAACAGAGACGCATCAGAGTCGTTCTGACCAACGGCGTCGCCGGCGTTGGAAAAACCTTCTCAGTGCAGAAGTTCACTCTGGACTGGGCAGAGGGTTTGGAAAACCAAGATGTCAATCTGGTGATTCTGCTTTCGTTCAGGGAGCTGAACTTGATCAAAGATGAGCAGTACAGTCTTCTGAAGCTGCTCCATGTTTTCCATCCAACATTACAGAAGGTCACAGCAGAGAAGCTCTCTGTCTGTAAACTTCTGTTCATCTTTGATGGTCTGGATGAAAGCAGACTTTCATTGGATTTCCACAACAACGAGGTCGTGTCTGATGTCACACAGAAGACATCAGTCAACGTGCTGCTGACAAACCTCATCGAGGGGAATCTGCTTCCCTCGGCTCTCGTCTGGATAACTTCCAGACCTGCAGCAGCCAATCAGATCCCTCCTACACGTGTTGACAGGGTAACAGAAGTACGAGGCTTCACGGACCCCCAGAAGAAAGAGTACTTCAGGAGGAGATTCAATGACGAAGAGCTGTCCAGCAGAATCATCTCACACATCAAGACATCCAGGAGCCTCCACATCATGTGTCTAATCCCAGTCTTCTGCTGGATCACTGCTACAGTTCTGGACCACATGTGGACTACAGACCAGAGAGGAGAGCTGCCCAAGACCCTGACTGACATGTACTCACACTTCCTGCTGGTCCAGACAAAGAGGAAGAAGCAGAAGTACCATGAGGGACACGAGACGAGTCCACAGGAGCTGATGGAGGCTGACAGGGAAGTTCTTCTGAAGCTGGGGAGGCTGGCGTTTGAACATCTGGAGAAAGGAAACATCATGTTCTACCAAGAAGACCTGGAGCAGTGTGGTCTTGATGTCACAGAGGCCTCGGTGTACTCAGGAGTTTGTACAGAGATCTTCAAAAGAGAGAGTGTGATCTTCCAGAAAACAGTCTACTGCTTCGTTCATCTGAGTGTTCAAGAGTTTCTGGCTGCCGTCTACATGTTCCACTGTTACACAGACAGGAACACAAAGGTACTCGAAGACTTCCTGAGAATTACATTTCTGGAGGACTTTCTGAAGAGAGCCATGGAGAAATCCCTTGAAAGTAAAAATGGCCACCTGGACCTGTTTGTCCGCTTCCTTCATGGCCTCTCTCTGGAGTCCAACCAGAGACTCTTAGGAGGCCTGCTGGGTCAGACAGACAACAGTCCAGAAATCATCCAGAGAGCCATCAACAACCTGAAGGAGATGAACAGTGATAAAATCTCTCCTGACAGAAGCATCAACATCTTCCACTGTCTGATGGAGATGAACGACCTCTCAGTACATCAGGAGATCCAAGAGTTCCTGAAGTCAGAGAACAGATCAGAGAAGGAACTCTCAGAGATCCACTGCTCAGCTCTGGCCTACATGCTGCAGATGTCAGAGGAGGTTCTGGATGAGTTGGACCTGAAGAAGTACAACACATCAAAGGAGGGACGATGGAGACTGATTCCAGCTGTGAGGAACTGCAGAAAGGCTCAGTAAGTCCAGATGTGATTAACTTCATGAATCCGTGTAGATCAGGAGTTTAGTTCTTCAAATATAGACAATATAATGTTTTCCAGTTTTATTTAGTCACAGATGTTCTTGTTGTTTCAAATGCTGACATGCAAACCTGGTAAAACAAATGAAGGACTTTAGAGGTTGTGTTTGAGGTTTAAGATTTAAAGTCTGCAGGTACGAGAGAGATGAGAGTTATTGTTATATGTATATATGTTAAGATAAGATCAGCTGGACCACTGATGGGAAGCGCAAATGTTCATCAAAACAGGAAGGAGGAAGTAAATATTAAGTGTCCTTTTTTTTATAATATTTTGTAATATTTGTGTCATGACAGACTTTCTAGCTGTGAACTCTCAGAGACTCACTGTGAAGTCGTGGCCTCAGCTCTGAAGTCCAACCCTTCCCATCTGAGAGAGCTGGACCTGAGTAACAAAGACCTGCTGGATTCAGGAGTGAAGCTGCTGTCTGCTGGACTGGAGAGTCCACACTGTAGACTGGAGACTCTGAGGTCAGACACCATTCTTTACTTCTGTTCTGAGATTAATATGATGTGAAAGTTGTGACGACATTAAACTACAGACATCAGGCTTATATTCTTCTGATCCACACTGATGCTGAGGTGGAATAGTTCACAAAGTCCTATGTCCTTTCCTCACCACTTCTCCTTGACCTCCATGGAAGACGTCATGAGGTCAAGGAAAGAAGTGAAGGAGAGTTCTTAAGGACTTAGGAAAAGTTGACCGTGGTACTCAGAGAATCCCACTGCACTTACGCAAGACTACAGATGTTTGTTTTTTAACAAAACTTTATTTATAACACATACAAAAACGATTACAGTTACAAACTCAATGTTGTACAATTCAAGTAAGGATTCTTGTCCACACAGAATCATCTCTCCTAAGAGGATGTTTTCAATGTGTCATCAGTGAACAATTAAAGAGAGGCGATGGATGTTATTGAAGACCGAACGGTGCGTCACTTAAACGTTGCTGCTGAAAGTTTGTGCCACAGTCATTGTCTCCTTTTCTTTCATAAAGGAAGGTCCAGTGTTCCCTATGCTAAAGGAGATGAGAAAGGAAGCACTGAAGCACCTTTCCTTAGCATTTAGAGAATGGGACCAGCTCTCATCATGACTGCTACTCAATACTTCTGGGTAATTTCACTCAGTTAGGAAACTTTACTGAGATAAAACAGACTATTTGACGTGGTCTAATCCACTGACTGTGGCAGAGCAGTGTTGAGCCACACATTTAAAACCTGAATATAACAAGAAGAATACGACACTGGAGGATTCACTCTGAACCTCTGCAACACTTGATTTTCATCTTTTATTCCCCATCAGCTTTATTCTAATAAATGATAATAATAAAAACATAAAACCAGAGGCCATTTTGTGATATGATCACACCAGTCATGAAGCTAAATCAGATCAGGGGCTTAAAGTGTGTGTGGGGGACTCCTTCCCTACCTCCTCCCCCTACTTCCTGTCCCCTTGCTCTGACCACACCCATCTTCACTTGGATCTCAACTACACACCTGTAAAGTTCTGTGACTGCATCTCACACGGTGGAGACTCTATGGCAGAGACTAAATCTGTCCACAGACAGACAGAAGTATTAACACCTGGTAAAGTCCTCAACCCTCCTATGTGGTAGTTCCTGCTACAGTCGCTGTCTCCAGGACCACATGTTGCCATGGTGACACACACACAGACTCACAAGGTGAAGACAACACCAGCGTCTCCGTCAAGGCTGGTAACAATGAAGAGTGACGATCAACAGGGACCCAGATGTCGGACACTGACTCAGAGGTGGAAGGATAAAGGAAGCTTTACTGACTGGTTGCAGAGAATGAAGGGGGAGGGAGGAACTCTGAGGGTGGAACGCTAGAAGATAATCAGAACAAACAACACTCATGCAGCCTGAGATGTGAAACTTCCTCTATAACTGAGTCAAGGATCTGGAGATGAGAGGATGAAGAACCGGGTGGATCTACTGCAGAGATGAGGAGCTGATGGACTTCAGGTGTGTGACTTTAAACAGGTGAGGAAGCAGGACAGCAATCAGACCCTCAGAGAGAGACAGACAGGAGGACAGGAGACAAAGTAAAGACACAAGAAACACAAGAACGATCAATATATAAAGAATCTCTATTTACACTGTCAGACTACAACAAATATCCAACATGTTTATGAATATATATGAGGTTAATACTGACTGAAGAGTTTAAACTGAAGTTGCTTTGATTTTATGACTCCACTATTATTAAAGAAATATTGTTCACATTTCCTCTAAATTCATCCTGACATATTTAACATCTTTGAAACTTTGGACCTTTAGTTGAATCTTCAGTTTTAGTTTCTGTGTGTTTTTGTTTGTGTTTGACTTCACAACCTGAGTTTGTATAGATGGAGCCTCTGGTGGAGGTTAAGAGGTGGAGTCACTAACTCTTTATTGAAATAGCAGCACGTTGTCATTAATATTAATGAGAGCTCTTTTTCACAGTTTCTAACTTGCATCCTGTTGAGTTCAGGTGTAGTTTCCATTTTCTAAACTTCTACATTCTGAACCTTCTTCATCTCTGAACAGATTATTAAACATTGAATGATTTCAAGAAGGAACGTTGTCGTCTAAAGTTACATCATTTATTCTTTATTCAGGTTGATGAGCTGCAGTTTGTCAGAGATCAGCTGTTCTTCTCTGATCTCAGCTCTGAAGTCCAACCCCTCCCATCTGAGAGAGCTGGATCTGAGTTACAACGACCTGCAGGATTCAGGAGTGAAGCTGCTGTCTGCTGGACTGGAGAGTCCACACTGTAGACTGGAGACTGTGAGGTCAGTTCACTGACTCTGTTACTATTATAGATCTAATATGTTTATTTAACAATTGAACCTAATTTACATAACTTACATCCATAAGGTCCATGTTTCTTGAACTAAATTGAATCTGCCGACATAAAACAAACACACACACACACACACACACACACACACACACACACACACACACACACACACATACATAGATACACACACACACACACACACACACACACACACACACACACACATAGAGATCATAACATATTTCAAGATGCAGCTGTTTAAAGGATCAATATAGTACTGATCGTCTAGTTCCAGACTTGACTGAGATCAGCAGCACGTTATTAATCTGTGTTGACATCAGTAGGTGTATGAATGTTGTGGTGACATCTGGATGATGTCTGTAGAAGGCTGACATGATGATGATCAACAATAACACAATGACAAAGAGAAAAGCTCATTGATTAGGACATAGCCATGTTGGGCTACACATTTAAAACCTGAAAACATCTGATTGGATCATAGATTGATTTTTATATCCATCATTTATTCTTTATTCAGGTTGAGGAACTGCACGTTGTCAGAGATCAGCTGTTCTTCTCTGGCCTCAGCTCTGAAGTCCAACCCCTCCCATCTGAGAGAGCTGGATCTGAGTGACAACAAGCTAAAGGATTCAGGAGTGAAGCTGCTGTCTGCTGGACTGGATAGTCCACACTGTAGACTGGAGACTCTGAGGTCAGACACCATTCTTTACTTTTGTTCTGAGATTAATTTGACGTGAAAGTTTTGTTGACACTAAACTACAGACATCAGGCTGATATTCTTCTGATCCACACTGAGGCTGAGGTGGAATAGTCCACAAAGTGACGTCCTATGTCCTTTCCTCACCACTTCTCCTTGACCTCCATGGAAAATGTCATGAGTGAAGGAAAGTTCATAAGGATTTAGGAAATGTCGACCATGGTGCTCAGAGAATCCCACTGCACTTACACTAGACTACAGATGTTTAACTTTATTTATAACACATACAAAAACGAGTACAGTTACAAACTCAATGTTGTACAATTCAAGTAAGGATTCTTGTCCAAAACAGAATCACCTCTCCTAAGAGGATGTTTTCAATGTGTCAATAGTGAACAATTAAACAGAAACGGTGGATGTTATTGAAGACCGAACGGTGCGTCGCTTTAAACACCAATGATTCCTTCCCTACGTCCTCCCCCTACTTCCTGTCCCCTTGCTCTGAACACACCCATCTTCAATTGGATCTCAACTACACACCTGTAAAGTTCTGTGACTGCATCTCACACGGTGGAGACTCTATGGCAGAGACTAAATCTGTCCACAGACAGACAGATAGAAGTACTAACACCTGGTAAAGTCCTCAACCCTCCTCTGTGGTAGTTCCTGCTACAGTAGCTGTCTCCAGGACCACATGTTGCCATGGTGACAAACACACACACAGACTCACAAGGTGAAGACAACACCAGCGTCTCCGTCACTGGTAACAATGAAGAGTGACGATCAACAGGGACCCAGATGTAGGACACTGACTCAGAGGTGGAAGGATAAAGGAAGCTTTACTGACTGGTTGCAGAAAAGGAAGATGGATGTGGGGGGATCTTCATTTTCAGTTTCTGTGTGTTTTTGTTTGTGTTTGGCTTCACAACATGAGTTTGTATAGATGGAACCGCTGGTGGAGTTTAAGAGGTGGAGTCACTACGTCTTTATTGAAGTAGCAGCACGTTGTCATTAATATTAATGTGAGCTCTTTTTCACTGTTTGTATTTAACAGTTTCTAACCTGCATCCTGTTCAGTTCAAGTGTTTGGAGTTTCCATTTTCTAAACTTCTACATTTTGAACCTTCTTCAGCTCTTGACAGATTGTTAATTATTAATAATAACTTTATTTATATAGCACCTTTAAAAACAGAGTTTACAAAGTGCTTCAACAGACAAGGCAGCAAAAGGAAGACAATTAAACAAAAGATAGCTCAGATAAACTAAGGTAAGACTTACACCCAGATAAAGATAAAACAGTACAATAGATGAAACAATGAAAACAATCTATAGGATAAAACTAAACTAAGAAATAACAAGTGAGAATAAATAAAATGAATAAAATTAAATGAAATAATGATAAAATAGTATATGAAAAACAAATAAGATGGTAAAGCCAATAATAAAATGAAACCTTAAAGTGACGATATCACATGAAAGCCATTCTGTAAAAATGTGTTTTAAGAAGTGATTTTAAAGAGATTACTGATTCTGCAAGCGTTATCTCCTCAGGCAGGTCGTTCCAAAGCCGAGGGGCCCTAATGGCAAAAGCACGGTCGCCTTTAGTTTTCAGTCTCAACTTTGGAACAGCCAGAAGGGCCCCACCTGGGGATCTAAGTCTGCAAGCTGGCTTATAAGGGGTCAACATTTCTAATATATATGTTGGGGCCAGACCCAGACGTGCTTTAAAAGTGATTAGTAAAATCTTAAAATCATTTCTGAAACGAACAGGGAGCCAGTGAAGAGAAGCCAGGATTATAGGTGATGTGATCTCGCCTGTTAAAACCAGTAAGAAGCCTAGCTGCTGCGTTCTGAACTAGTTTGAGGCGAGAGAGTGACTTGTGGTTGATGCCAGAGAGGAGGGAATTACAGCAGTCCAGTCTTGAAAAGATAAATGCATGCATGATTTTTTCCAGGTCAGGGTGAGTGAGGAGTGGTTTTATTTTGGCGATGGTTCTGATTTGAAGGAACAGGACTGGACTATTTTTGTGATGTGGGGTCTGAAACTGTAATCGGAATCAAATAGAACTCCGAAGTTTATTGAAGTGGATTTTATATTTACAAACAGAGGACCAAGGGCATTTACAATAGGAGTGATGGGGTTTTGGGGACTAAATAAAATTATATCTGATTTGGAATTATTGAGTTGAAGAAAATTTTGTGCCATCCAACAGTTGATATCCTTAAGACAGTCTAAAATAGCAGCTAGGCTTCTTGGGTCGTTGGGTCTCAGTGGAAGGTATATCTGTGTGTCGTCTGTGTAGCAATGAAAAGAGACCTTATGACGTTGGATGATTTGACCTAGTGGGAGCATGTATATAGAAAATAGAATTGGACTTAAAATAGAACCTTGCGGTACACCACAGGTAATGTTGGAAGTAGAAGATGAGTAATTACCTATGGTGACCGAGTGGGTTCTGTCTGAGAGGTAAGAATAAAACCAAGTGCAGAGTGCTTGATGCCAACCCAGTTCTTAAGACGATTGATTAAAATGGCATGGTCTACCGTCAAAGGCTGCACTTAGGTCTAAAAGGATTAAAATCGAGCTCTCCCCCTGTCAGCTGCTAAAAGGAGGTCATTGGACACCTTGAGGAGGGCGGTTTCCGTACTGTGTAAAGCTCTTAAACCTGACTAAAACTTCTCGAACACATTATTAAGACATATAAAAGCTAAAAGTTGGGTTGAAACCACTTTCTCTAAAACTTTTGATAAACACAGAACTTTAGAAATTGGCCTATAATTGCTGAGAACCGAGGGATCAAGATTAGGTTTCTTTAAAAGAGGTTGTACCTCAGCATGTTTAGGAGTAGATGGAATAGTTCCTGTTGCTAATGAACTATTAATAATCAATAAAATACTGGGACCGTCTGTATCAATAACCTCTTTAAGAAATTTAGTTGGTATAAAATAAAGGTTACACATGGTTGATTTCACACGGGATATGGTTTCATCTAAAAAGAAAAGCGATACAGATTTAAAACTGCTAAAATAACTAAGAATATTCCTACTGCCGATTTCAAGAAGGAACGTTGTCATCTAAAGTTACATAATTTATTCTTTATTCAGGTTGAGTCGCTGCATGTTGTCAGAGATCAGCTGTTCTTCTCTGGTCTCAGCTCTGAAGTCCAACCCCTCCCATCTGAGAGAGCTGGATCTGAGTGTAAACACGCTGCAGGATTCAGGAGTGAAGCTGCTGTCTGCTGGCCTGGAGAGTCCACACTGTAGACTGGAGACTTTGAGGTCAGTTCACAGACTCTCTGTTACTATTATAGATCTAATATATTTATTTAACAATTTAACCTAATTTATGTACAAACATAACTTACATCCATGAAGTTGTTAATTTACTTTTGTTCATGTTTTTTTAACTAAATTTAATCTGCAGTCATAAAAGACTTGTGTTTCTTATAGAAACTATAGAAAATGTCATCTGTTAGTTTTTAAGGTAAAGTAATGTTTATAAATGGTCACATATGTAAACAGAAGATCCTCTGAAATAATATTTGTTTTAAATTGATCAAGTTTACTTAATGAAGTAGAAATATTTATTTGGTTTCTGTTCATTTAAATGTTTTCACATATACACACACACACACACAAAGAGATCATAACATATTTCCAGATGCAGCTGTTTAAAGGATCAATATAGTATTGATCCTCTAGTTCAGACTTGACTGAGATCAGCAGCATGTTATTGATCTGTGTTGACATCAGTAGGTGTATGA
The DNA here is from genome assembly GCF_027596085.1 of Anoplopoma fimbria. Lineage (NCBI taxonomy): Eukaryota > Metazoa > Chordata > Actinopteri > Perciformes > Anoplopomatidae > Anoplopoma > Anoplopoma fimbria. The sequence goes on along the minus strand of NW_026550603.1, from coordinate 31,851 downwards.
ATGTTGTGGTGACATCTGGATGATGTCTGTAGAAGGCTGACATGATGATGATCCACAATAACACAATGATCCGGGACATGTGTACACATGTCGCATGTGTACAGATTGTAAAGCCCTCTGGCGCAAATTTGTAATTTGTGATTCTGGGCTATACAAAATAAACTGAATTGAATTGAATGACAAAGAGAAAAGCTCATTGATTAGGACATAGTGATGTTGAGCTACACATTTAAAACCTGAACACATCTGATTGGATAATAAATGGATATTTATTTTTATTCTTTATTCAGGTTGTGGAACTGCAGGTTGTCAGAGATCAGCTGTTCTTCTCTGGTCTCAGCTCTGAAGTCCAACCCCTCCCATCTGAGAGAGCTGGATCTGAGTTACAATGACCTGCAGGATTCAGGAGTGAAGGTGCTGTCTGCTGGACTGGAGAGTCCACACTGTAGACTGGAGACTCTGAGGTCAGACACCATTCTTTACTTCTGTTCTGAGATTAATATGATGTGAAAGTTGTGACGACATTAAACTACAGACATCAGGCTGATATTCTTCTGATCCACACTGAGGCTGAGGTGGAATAGTCCACAAAGTGACGTCCTATGTCCTTTCCTCACCACTTCTCCTTGACCTCCATGGAAGACGTCATGAGGTCAAGGAAAGAAGTGAAGGAGAGTTCTTAAGGACTTAGGAAAAGTTGGCCGTGGTGCTCAGAGAATCCCACTGCACTTACACTAGACTACAGATGTTTGTTTTTTAACACAACTTTATTCATAACACGTACAGTTACAAACTCAATGCTGTACAATTCAAGTAAGGACTCTTGTCCAACACAGAATCACCTCTCCTAGGAAGATGTTTGCAATGTGTCAATAGTGAACAATTAAACAGAGACGGTGGATGTTATTGAAGACCGAACGGTGCGTTGCTTTAAACGTTGCTGTTGAAAGTTTGTGCCACAGTTATGTGATGTCATTGTCTCCTTTCCTTTCATAAAGGAAGTTAAAGTGTTCCCTATGCTAAAGGAGATGAGAAAGGAAGCACTGAAGCACCTTTCCTTAGCATTTAGAGAATGGGACCAGCTCTCATCATGACTGCTACTCAATACTTCTGGGTCATTTCACTCAGTTAGGAACCTTTACTGAGATAAAACACTATTTGACGTGGTCTAGTCCACTGACTGTGGCAGAGAACAAGAAGAATACGACACTGGAGGATTCACTCTGAACCTCTGCAACACTTGATTTTCATATTTTATTCCCCATCAGGTTTATTCTAATAAATGATAATAATAAAAACATAAAAACCAGAGACCATCTTGTGATATGATCACACCAGTCGTGAAGCTAAATCTGATCAGGAGCTTAAAGTCCTCCCCCCTACTTCCTGTCCCCTTGCTCTGAACACACCCATCTTCACTTGGATCTCAACTACACACCTGTAAAGTTCTGTGACTGCATCTCACACGGTGGAGACTCTATGGCAGAGACTAAATCTGTCCACAGACAGACAGACAGAAGTATTAACACCTGGTAAAGTCCTCAACCCTCCTCTGTGGTAGTTCCTGCTACAGTCGCTGTCTCCAGGACCACATGTTGCCATGGTGACACACACACAGACTCACAAGGTGAAGACAACACCAGCGTCTTTGTCATGGCTGGTAACAATGAAGAGTGACGATCAACAGGGACCCAGATGTAGGACACTGACTCAGAGGTGGAAGGATAAAGGAAGCTTTACTGACTGGTTGCAGAGAATGAAGATGGATGTGGGGGGAGGATCCGGCTGGTGGAGGCAGAGGTAGTGGGGAGCTGGTGAAGGTGAAACCAGGCAGAGCGAGGGATGAGAGCGTGGACAGTGATCCTGTGGCTCAGAGAAGAACGCTAGAAGATAATCAGAACAAACACCACTCAAGCGGCCTGAGACGTGAAACTTCCTCTATAACTGAGTCAAGGATCTAAAGATGAGAGGATGAAGAACCGGGTGGATCTACTGCAGAGATGAGGAGCTGATGGACTGCAGGTGTGTGGCTTTAAACAGGTGAGGAGGCAGGACAGCAATCAGACCCTCAGAGAGAGAAAGACAGGAGGACAGGAGACAAAGTAAAGACACAAGAAACACAAGAACGAAACACATTTCCTCTACATTCATCCTGACATATTTAACATCTTTAAAACTTTGGACCTTGAGTTGAATCTTCAGTTTCAGTTTCTGTGTTTTTGTTTGTGTTTGACTTCACAACATGAGTTTGTATAGGTGGAGCCACTGGTGGAGTTTAAGATGTTGCACGTTGTCATTAATATAAATGAGTGCTCTTTTTCACTGTTTGTATTGAACAGTTTCTAACCTGCATCCTGTTGAGTTCAGGTGTTTGGAGTTTCAATTTTCTAAACTTCTACATTCTGAACCTTCTTCATCTCTGAACAGATTATTAAACATTGAATGATTTCAAGAAGGAACGTTGTCATCTAAAATTGCATAATTTATTCTTTATTCAGGTTGAGGAGCTGCAGGTTGTCAGAGATCAGCTGTTCTTCTCTGGTCTCAGCTCTGAAGTCCAACCCCTCCCATCTGAGAGAGCTGAATCTGAGAGGAAACAACCTGAAGGATTCAGGAGTGAAGCTGCTGTCTGCTGGACTGGAGAGTCCACACTGTAGACTGGAGACTCTGAGGTCAGTTCACTGACTCTCTGTAACTATTATAGATCCAATATGTTTATCTAACAATTTAACCTAATTCATGAACAAACATAACATACATCCATAAAGTTAAATATTTGTTTTTTTGTTCCTATTCCATATTTCTTGAACTAAATTGAATCTGCCGACATAACACAAACACACACACACACACACACACACACACACACACACACACACACACACACACACACATACATAGATACACACACACACACACACACACACACACACACACACACATAGAGATCATAACATATTTCAAGATGCAGCTGTTTAAAGGATCAATATAGTACTGATCGTCTAGTTCCAGACTTGACTGAGATCAGCAGCATGTTATTAATCTGTGTTGACATCAGTAGGTGTATGAATGTTGTGGTGACATCTGGATGATGTCTGTAGAAGGCTGACATGATGATGATCCACAATAACACAATGACAAAGTGAAGATATCATTGATTAGGACATAGTCATGTTGAGCTACACATTTAAAACCTGAACACATCTGATTGGATCATAAATGGATTTTTATCTTCATCGTTTATTCTTTATTCAGGTTGATTAACTGCAGGTTGTCAGAGATCAGCTGTTCTTCTCTGGCCTCAGCTCTGAAGTCCAACCCCTCCCATCTGAGAGAGCTGGATCTGAGTCATAACAACCTGCAGGATTCAGGAGTGAAGCTGCTGTTTGCTGGACTGGAGTCTCCACACTGTAGACTGGAAACTCTGAGGTCAGTTCACTGACTCCCTGTTACTATTATAGATCTAATATGTTTGTTTAACAATTGAATCAAATTATGTACAAACAAAACTTACATCAATACATTTCTTGATTTATTTTTGTTCATGTTTTTTTAACTAAATTTAATCTGCAGTCTCAAAAGACTTCTGTTTCTTAAAGAAACTGTAGAAAATGTCATCTGTTAGTTTTTAAAATAAAGTAATGTTTTTAATTTTTGGTAAATGGTCACATCTGTAAACACAAGATCCTCTAAACTAATATTTGTTTGAAATTGATCAAGTTTACTTCATGAAGTAGAAATATTTATTTGGTTTCTGTTCATTTAAATGTGTTTTCACAAATAATGTTTAATCATTGATATTTACCTTTATTAACATACACACACACACACACACACACACACACACACACACACAAAGACATCATAACTTATTTCCAAATGCAGCTGTTTAAGGGATCAATATAGTATTGATCCTCTAGTTCCAGACTTGGAGCAGCATGTTATTGATCTGTGTTGACATCAGTAGGTGTATGAATGTTGTGGTGACATCTGGATGATGTCTGTAGAAGGCTGACATGATGATGATCCACAATAACACAATGACAAAGTGAAGATATCATTGATTAGGACATAGTCATGTTGAGCTACACATTTAAAACCTGAACACATCTGATTGGATCATAAATGGATTTTTATCTTCATCATTTATTCTTTATTCAGGTTGAGGAGCTGCGGTTTGTCAGAGATCAGCTGTTCTTCTCTGGCCTCAGCTCTGAAGTCCAACCCCTCCCATCTGAGAGAGCTGGATCTGAGTGACAACAATCTGCAGGATTCAGATGTGAATCAGCTGTCTGCTGGACTGGATAGTCCACACTGGAGACTCTGAGGTCAGTAGAGGGTTGGAGTCGGTCCATGCTGGTTCCAGCAGTATTGTTCTAAACACAGATCCAGTATTTCCTGTAAACCTCCAACCTTCTCAGTGAAGCTGTGAGAGGAGAACGCTGACAGGCTTCAGGATTGGACAGAAAGACAGACAGAGAGAGAGAGAACAGTCAGCCAATCAGAGGAGCCAGAAGCTCGTTGTGATCATGTGTTTGATGTGAAGACGACTGTTGTTGTTGTTGTGTTCATGTCTGCAGGAAATCACAACACGTATAGAGACAGTGGTCCTCATTCATCAATCTGATCTGTTCTCCTCATTGGAATATTTCACAGTAGATGAGACATTCAAGTGTCACTGAGACTGTGGTTTTTATCAGCTTTGACCCCTAACAGCAGTGACTCTCTCATTACAGTGAGCAGTGAACACCTCTCTGTTTCTGCAGTCATGGTGCGTTCAGGAGCCTCAGCTCTTTATTTCCACTGTGTGCTGGAGTGAAATGTGCAGAGTGAACAGACTTGATGTCCAAAGTGTCTGCAGGTGTGTGAGCTTCACTCCAACACGTTAAGATGAGAGCTGAAAGGAAGCTGCTACGCTGCTCAGACTGAAGTCCCTGCTGCTCTTTATACTGGAGGTGCTGCTTCACTGACTGACAGCTGATGAAGGGAGTCTCTGGAAACACTGACTCATCTCTTCTCTTCTTCTTCTCTCTGCAGATGGAAGTCATCTTAGTCAGAGTGAGTCCACCATGGTCTCTGTGCTCCTCTGGATCTGATCAGAGGATCATCCGTGGATCTGGACTCCTCCAGTCCTGCTGCTCCTCACTCCACCACCTCCTCCACCTGGACCTGGATTTAGTTTGCCCCTTTGATTCCTTCATGTATTCTGAAGCTAAAGTGTCTCTGCAGATGAGTTCTGTTCATGACAGCATAACAGTAGATGAACACATTTAAATGGATGTTCCTCCTTTGCTTTCTGTTGCAGCTCCCCCCTGTGGAACGATGAGGTTCTGCAGTTCATTTACACATATTTCTCAATAATAGTTGGAGTTTATATCACATGTATAAAGTTACATTATTACCACCAATACCAGCATTTTGTCCTATAATAACATATACATATTTGCTTATATCAAACAGAAAGAGAAGATAAAACCTGAACCTGAATTCAATTAAGGCTTCACTTTAGTTTCTCAACTGACAAATAAATCAGCAGCTTAATATTTTCAGTTTATATTCATTAATCATGTACAAACAGGAACATAATAACCCTGACTATCTGGTTGTTCTTTGGTTCATTACAGTTTAATGTTTTTATATAATCAAAGTTTTTATATCTTTATGTATTTGATGCTTTTTTTCCTTTTTGATCAATAAAGTTGATTACTGATGTAAAATGAGCCTCAAATGGAGCCGTGATCTCTACATGAAGTTACATCCTGAGTTCTTCTGTCTGTTAATAAATCAATTCATGAAAATGAAAACCACCTCGACTGCTGTTTAGAGCTCAGTCCTAATGAGTGGATTATTAACAGTTGACACTAAACTGAGTTTAGAGAAAACTAAAGATATGAAGAAATGTTAAAGATTCATCTAGTTAGACAGCAGAACTCTCAGAGTGAATTAGTCTTATTGAACTTTAGAGTGCCTTTACAACATTTTTCCTCTTCCCTGATACAGACTTTTCTCTTTACTGGAACAGTTGGAATTGGTTGCAAAATTAATGTTAAAGGCGGACTTATGAAATTAACTTGAATAAATCCATTTGTTTGAAGGAGCCGTTTTCACAGCAGTATAGATATTAGAGATGAAGTATGAGCTGTTTAAATTCCTAACACTAGCTCTAAGCAGCTTTTAAAACATAATCAGAACGACTGATGCTAAGAGATTTTTGTTTTTTAACAAAGCAAATTATTAAAGGCGCTTTATTTTAAAACGTGAAGTTTCATGTCTTATTATTATAAAGCAGGTATATGTCCAAATAATAAAGTTGCAATATTGTCACAGTATTAAAACCTTGAACACACAGAGAAATGCACACGTATTCAGACACTGTGCCTTTAAGAGAGCTGTAAGGATTTCATTAAGTCTGTGATGTCTGCGTTTCAGACAGAGAGTGAATACAGGTGTATTCAGACATAATAATGTCAATCTATTAGATATTGATGTTAAAGTGACTCTTTAAAGTTGGAATGGATCGTCAATGTGAGGACTTTTTCCTCATGATGATTATGCTTTTTTCTTACAATGTTCAATAGCGCACAATAACTAATCATAGAGGAAAGTGGGACAGCAGCGTTTCCTGACGGTTCAGATGATCTCTGTTTGTGTGCACAGTCAGTCTCATTCTAGTAACTTTATGATGCAGAAAAACAGTTGAGACAGCAGCTACAGGCTGGTGAAAAGTGATGCTCACTCTGGAGAGCTGACGTCACCAATAACTATAAAGATCCATGTCTCATTTATTTATTAAAACTTTAAAAAATGAAACCCTGAAACAGAGGTTTTGGTCCTCTGCATACTCTGCACCTTCATGACCAAGGCACACAGTCTTTTTTATGGCTGTTTGATCTTTTTTATTATTATTATTTTACTAGTGTAGAATGAGATAAAATGAGGAAACGTTGATCCTAAATGAAGGATTCTATCTTAAAGTTAAAACATGCTGTGAAAGTAGAGCCCAGTGCTGGAAGCCCCGATCCTAGCTTTGTGCTAGCAGCTTCCTCAAGTCCTGTGTAGGAGACTTAGAGTCTGAACTCACTCTCTGGTTCACTCTCTGTTCACCATATAGGACAGACAGTCACTAGTTCACTCTAGAGGGAGCTGTGCATTGAGATATCTCAACTTATGAATCACCATCAGTTTGTGTCATTACTGATATGCAATGCATTATGGGATTTTAATCAGGAAGTAGTGCACTATTCATCCACACTGCTTTTTTTCAATTGTGCAATTTGTGAGGCTTATAAAAAGAACATAAAATACAATTAATAATGATAATGTGGACACTTAAATGAGTGGTGAGTAAATAAAGAGCAACATAGAATAAACTGGGAGTCATGGATCCTCATTTACAGAGCTCTTTAAAACAGTAGCACACTTTGTATGGGAGAGTGTGAGGACTTCTGTTTGTCATCTGTTCTCTTTACAGCTGAAACTCATCAGCTTCAGTGGGTGTCCCACAGAGGGGAAGGAAACAAGGCAGGGAGGTGCATGATGGGACGTTTTTTTTTTTTTTTTTTTAAATAAGGACGCAGGTCATTTCAAACCTGTCTTTAAACACATGTACATTTCATGCAACCGGTTTGCAGATCCAGTTGCTTTCTGTGTCCTTCCCCACACTGCGTAGTATCATTCATCAGTAGTAGTTCAGGTGGTTTGTAGCTCTGTTGAGGTCGGTGATCCATAACAGGAAGTATTCCTTGTTCTTTTTCTGTGGCAGTAGAATCATCGTCTCCTGGTGAAACAGTGAAGGGCGGGACTATTTAGTCACGTTTACAGGACATGCTGCTGCTTATTGTTGGTCACATATTAATGTCAGCACTTGACACATTTACTACACATAAACACATTCTGAACATAAAACTTTACATTCAATATAGCTGAGGTGTTATTAACTAACTATTTGACTGTTGTAGATCAGAGCCCAGGAAAAAGCCTGGCTAAAGAGAAGAAGAAAAGAGGAAACATGAAGACGGTGGAGAAAGAAACTGGTAAGTTGTAACATTCTGCAGACTTCAGAGCTACTGTGACGGTGATTTCTGTGACTGTGTGCCAGCTCTGCAGCAGCTGGAACGCATTAACTCTCATCACTTCCTTTGATATGTTGATGGCAGTAAATGTGATTAATAATATGTTAATCAGTCTGCCTTCCAGAGTCAGCTGTGTACCCACACAGACACAGAACAGATCAGATATGTGTTCCTGGTCACTTTAAGGCTCCTTAAACATAAATCAACACACATTTAAACGTTGAATCAGGGCTCCACATTCATTGTAGCAGTAGGAGGTTTGTTTGTTTGTTAACCCTCCACTATACCGTCATATACTGTGTTCATTACAACCAGCCATTTAGCAACCAAAACGCTCTGTCAAACCAACATGTATCTGGTTCTCATGTCTCCTCCTGTTCGCTTCCTTTCTTTATGTGTTGGACATTTCAGTTGTTCATGTTTTATTCAGTATTCTTCACCTTTCCTCTTGTTTCAGGTTCTTCACTCCTTCCTTTGTGTGTTTTCCCGCCTTTCTGATTGTCTGCCCCGCCCCTGATTGGATGCACCTGTGTCTCGTCACCTCCACCTCCACAGTGTATTTAAACCCTGTGTTCCTGTCTCTGTGCCACTTTGTCTTCATCCTTTCTGTTCCTGTCATTTTCTTCTGTTGATGTTTCTGTTTTTTTAGTGAACTTCTACTTTTAGAGATTAGAAAAATAATAGTCACAACTGAATTAATGACCAAGATATCCTAAGGATCAGTACTGCTTAGTGACACTAGATGGCACTAGAGCACAGTGCAGAACAATGAGCGTCCTCTTTGGCTCCCCTTCATGTGTGTGTTTTTTGTAAAGAGCATTATTAAAAGACAAATAAAGAAATTAAGGGACATTTTTCTGAGTTTTAATGTCGTTCTTTCTTCAAAGTATCTTTATTGAATTAGTTTACATGCAAGACACAAACCCCTGATGAACAGCAGCAACATGAAACAGGAGAGTTTACACAGTGATTCAGCAGGAGGTTCTCTAATACCAGAAAACAATCTAAGTAATCAGTTCAAATGTGCTTTCTGTACAAATGAGTCATGTTTGAAAGGCTACTATCTACATCACCAGAAATCCAACATGGACGCACCAGAAATCCAACATGGACGTTCCAGTCTGCTCAAAGTAAAAACGCCTTCCAACCAGTCCACACCCACCGATAATCATCACAGGGATTCCCCCATAAATACAGGAGGTCCACTTCATAAACGCTCTCACTCACTGTTTCCATGGAGACACTGTTCTCCTCATCCTGGATAAACTCCTGGATCTACTGCCTTCACTCCCGACCTCCATTAAAAGAGTTGTAGTTCACAACCGGGAGTCTGAACGCACCAAAAACTATTGTGACCTCCTGTTGGAGCGGTTTAAAGGACTGTGGAAAGACTGTTTTTATATCAGACCCTATCCCCACTCTTGGTGGTGGAGCGGAGCGCTTTAGCAGACTCCTCAGCCTCCATCCATGGCTCCACTCCACCAGCAGGACTCACAGCATGGCTTTTACTGACTGTTCTGGGATCGTGCCTCTCTGTTTAAAAGAGACAGGATCCACAGCAGTCCCCCACATGACTGTCATCATCCACACAAACACTAAGCAGACGGATCCCCCTCTACGTCAGCGTCTACGTCACAACCTCAGCACACTGATTCCAATAAGAGCTCCCCCCACAGGTCCCTCATGGTAGCAAATGTCAAGTCACCACTTTCATCCTCTACTTCTGCACAACAGTCAGCTCTGATAAAGTGGAGCAGTAATCTCAGTCCTATAAGCACCATCACCTCCTGTCACAGAGCCTCTGCAGCACGCTCTACTACACCCCCCTCTGGTGAGAACCACAACAGTTTCATTCACATCACCCTGCAACCTCTGCTTTCTACGGCTCATGACCGTAAGCCTGCTTATTTTGGCCTTTTTAAATATCACATCCCTAAATAATAAGTCATTTTTATCTCAGGATTTTATTCACATCACAGAGACACGGTTGTCTCAGGGAGGGGGTTGATGTTATCTACAGGAAGGTTGTTTTATGCACTCCCATTTCACATAGCTGTTTTACCTCATTTGAACATCTTGGTTTTATAGTAAACTATAAAGTTCCAGTGATCATTTTATTATGCATCTGAAAAAGAGCTTAACAGGCCTGTTTAGGTACGGCTGGTTAAGAAGTCTCACGGCCGAGCCACACTCTCTGTATCTCACGGTTAGTGTTCCACACACAGTGTTGTTGCTGCTGCCAGCGCTTCTTTCTACATGGTTTGCCTTTCATAACTGCCACACTGTTTCATTTAATTATGAATGGAATTTTTATTTAATTCAAATACAAAAGGGTTAAGAAGCATGTGCTCATTCATAAATAATATGAACAATCCACAACTGAAAGTCGGTACTCTTTAAATTTATGGAGTCGAGCAAGTAATTGTATTTTCCTACACTGTCCTCCAAATATTTCAGAATAAAAGCCTTGTGTTAACCAGTGAAGGGATTCTGTTAGCAGAAAGATGCTAACAGACTTTTATTGTTATATTAAGTGAAGAGTTAAATAAATGTGAACTTGTTTCCTGCCTGTGAAATGTTTTACAGATATAGACATTGAAACTGTAGTAGGCTAAAGATGCTGGTATTACGTCAACACACTGTCAAGAAGAAGGCATTCTAAACTGTACACCAATGTAATACCAGTTTAGTTATAGCAATACCATATTGATGTGTTTGAACTTACACTTCAGAGTCAGCAAGGAGTCACCAGCAGTGATGGTCTGCAGTTAGAGACAGAAAGGAGGAGGCCAGGAGGAGTGGAAGGAGGGTGAGGGGGGTGAGGGATGAAGAGAGGTAGAAAAAAGAAAAACATGTTCAGTTCACTTCAGAAAACCAACCTCATGGCTTATTTGAATTATAAGCTCTTTCAGGTGGAAAATGTATTTCCTTATTTCTAACAATGTCTCATCAAAAGTCATCATTTTCTAGGAAGTAAAACTATATATTGCAGTGCGACTGTGAGTTGTATGGTAATACTTCCTGTCCCTTTGTAGACGTTTCATGACTCTGTGTAGTTGTGTTGAGTCTCTTTGTAGTTCTTTGCCTCTCTTTGTGCTCATCTTGTGTTAGTTTTTGTCTCCTTGTCTGGCTTTGAGTCTCTTGGTCGTCGTTTTGCGTCTCTGTGGTTGTTTTGTATCTCCTTGTGTTTGCTTTGCATCTCTTTGTGGTCATTGTGGTTGTTTTGAGTCTTTTTGTGTCTCTTAGTTGTCCTTGTGTGAGTCTTTGTAGCTGTTTTGTGTCTCTTATTGATCTCTTTTTGTTTGTTTAAGTCTTTTTGTGGTTCTTTTGAGTCGTTGAGTCGTTGTTTTTCTCTTTTGTTCTCTTTGTTGTTGTTTTGTTTGTTTTTTTGCATCCCTGAGGGTGTTTGCGTTTCTTTGTCATTGTTCTGGGTCTCTTTGTAGTCACCCCCTTGAGACTAAACAGCAGAGACCATGTGACTTGATAGTTTTAGTGAAAGCAGCTCCGTTGGCCTCCTGATGATGTCATGAACCCAGACACGACAGCGTTGGTTTTCTACTTCACTCTGACCACTGGAGGAAAACTTTGGAATGAAGTGAAATTAAAACTTTATAGAAAAAACTGTTGAGTAGAAAACAAAAGATTTATTTTGTTTCAGAGTGAAAAGCTGCAGATTATTGAGTCTTTTAGCGGTTTGACGTCAGACTAATGTGACACTATCTCTACTATACTAACGCCAACATGTCGCTCTGATCTCTTTTATATTTGTTCATTAAATGATTCTTTATTGAATGATTGATTTCCTCACTACAGCTGCTCCACAAGTTCACCTCTTTAACACAAGTGATTTTTGACATCAGTCCTTAAACCTGCAGATTCCTCCCAAATCATTTGGACTCTTTCAGGTCCTCATTAGTTTCTCACTTTATACCTGATCTGTGATGTTTGAAAATCCACCAACTCTCTGAATTGATCAGCCTTTCATTGAATAAACAGCTGAGTTGGTTCTTGATCAGTAGTTTGGTTCAAACTTCTTTTGTCTCTCTTTTGATTTGTTTCTATGAGTTTCCCCAAACTAGCACACCGTCAGTGATGAATGGAAGTCAAAGTGAACAATACAACGTGAATAATGAAGCTTTATTTAATAAATCAATCATTTTATACAGTGTAGAATCATCCCAAAACTTTGATTTATTATTATTTCAACATCACTTATCAAAGTTTGTTCATTTGTTACACAATGACACAAGATGATGAATTTAGTTTGTTCTAATCAAAACAACTCTTTACACGTTGTGATTATTTTCCCACAGATGATGAATTTGATCCAGAAAGACTCTTGTTTGACATTCGTAGGTTTTTCTTCACACAAACAAATGTTTCAAGACAACAAAGTTCAGTTTTATACACAAAGTAAAACATGTTTCACACCTTCTCTCAGACAACTGATCATTTCAGGTAATTACATGGACCTCGCTCAGCTCTTTCAGCCATCCATCTGCAACACCACAAGTCCCAGAGAGCTCTCAACCCCCCAGAGTCCAGACCAGCTCAGGTACCCCTCACCTGCTCAGACTGCATTTACAACCACTGAGAGATCAGGTTGGTACTAACTAACATCAGCTGTGTGTGATCCTGTACAGACTGAACTATCTGGTCAGCAGAGAGAAAGTTTCTCTACCAGGAGGAGACTCTCCCTCCTACAGAGAACACAGAGACACTGAGGAACCAGATGACCAGAACCCAAACCCAGGATAAAGAGGTTCAGTGAATGTGGTGTTGAAGGTGTGGAGGTGGATCAGTGTGTCAGAGGAGACTCTGTAGAAGGACAGAGAGCCAGCAGGACAGTCCACATACACTGCTACTCTACCAGAGGAGGAGGAGGAGGAGGAGGAGGAGGAGGAGGAGGAGGAGATGGGTGTTATTGTGTCATTGTGACGGACATAGTAACCATCATCAGAGCAGAACAGACTCCAGGACTGATCATTCTCTCCAAACAAACAGTCTTCACTGTCTCCTCTCCTTCTGATTCCTCTGTAACTCACTGATATATAAACTCTTCCTCTCCACTCGACCTCCCAGTAACAGCGACCAGTCAGACCAGTTCTACACAGCAGCTGCTCCCAGTGGTCAAATCTGTCTGGATGATCAGGATATGACTGATCCTCCTCCACATGTGTCACCTTCCTGTTGTTGTCAGACAGTTTGAGGTTTCTGTTCACTGTGTTTGTGTCGAGTGTGAGTTCACAGGAATCTGATGGAGAGAACAAGACACAATACAGCTGCAGTTATTAATCTATCATCTGTTCATCTGTTGACACTGTGATGATGACATCAGAGATGTGAATGAGTGATGTCACAGTTTGAAGATGGTTGAATGTGTGCTGCTTTGTTTTCATGAGTCAGATTCAAAGCACACTTACACTTCCTCAGACCTGGTCTGAACCATCGGACTCCAGCAGGCTCCACCCTGAAAGGAGGAGGGGGTCAGAGCAGCATGGAAACATGGACATTACATCGTCTCATACACAGAGCTTTGTATTCATGTTCACATGGAGCACTTATTATTAATCACATGATATTCTTTTACTTCATGGAGCTTCTTCTGATTGGCCGATGACGACATTATGTTCACTTATTCATGTAGCCCTGGTGTAAAAGTTAGGGATTAAAATAAGTTCCTAATAGTTTATTATAAAGTTGGATGAAATGACTCAGTAAGGCAATTAAACTGAAAGTAATTTAGTTTAATAAAAATGGTTAACTGAGAGATTAAGATACTTTAGTCATAAATAAGGCAGGATTTAAATAAGTGAATAAGAGTTGAAATAAACAGTTCTAAACAATATTGAAGGCAAACAGTGGGTTTAACTAAGTTAAAGTTAAAAGAAAAGTAAACTGATTGTGCCTTTAGTTTGAGCTATGGTGTTTGATTGGTTACGCAAGGTTTCAATCAGCCCCACCTGTGGTAATTGGGCGTAGCTAAAGGAGGGGGCGGGGTTAAAGAGAAAGGAAGAAGTAGTGAAAGAGAGAGTGAGAAGGACAGAACGGGAGAAACACAGAGAAACATGAAGTAGATAGCTTGATGAATGTTCAAGTAAACAGAAGAAAAACTGAAGCTGTGGACACTAACGCTCATTTATTGATTAAATCTCAGTTGATTTTGAATGTTTGTGCGACTGTGTCTGTGTGTAGCTAAAGTTTGTCGGTCGCTGGAACAGAGGACGCCATTGTGGACTGAAGGACTGTTGGTTTGTGTTTCTGATGAGTGACCTGCCGTCACCTCGCTGTCGCCTGGTTTTTCTTCTGTTGGACAACGAACTGTTTCTACAAGACTTTCACTGAACTGTGAGTTTGACTTTCTGTGTCTTTGCTCTGCTGAGGACTCTGAAGGCAGCAACGCACCGGAGCAACGCACAGGCCTGAAACTTTACTTATTTTTGTGTGTGTGAGTGTGTGTGGGCCCATGTGTGGTTTAGATTCTAATTAAGTATTTATCTGCTGTAGTAAAAAAGGGTCAAGAAATAGGGATTTAGCCATAGGAAGCTGAATAGATTTAAGTTGTATGCTGTAATATTTAGTTTTTTTACTAATTCAGTTCGGCATATTTTCCAAGTAACTCATTGACTTATCATTTTGCTAAATGTTAATTTGAATCATATATTTTGAAAGTGCTATGTCTTATTTTAAAGGGGTCTAATTTGTGTTTTTGTTTATTGTCCCCCGAAATGGTGAAGTAAAGCAGTTACAGATCAACATGATGATTCATCAGGAGTCTTTGTGTTTGTGTCACCTGATGAATGGAAGTCCAATATTCTCTCTCTTTTAGCTCTGTTTTTGGTCTCCACCACCTCCTGAGGGAAATATCTGTCTCTTTAGCTGCTAAATGCTCCACTATGTTCACCAGCTAGTCTCTAACTGAGTCTGTCTGCTGTTTGCTGCTGAGCAGGTAGTGTACAGAGGCTTCATCACAGCTTGTTGGATGAAAACAGCTGCTGGAAACACTGAGACTGAACCAAACAGGAAATGTGCTGCAGAACCAAAACTAGGAGCTAAAAGAGGCTAAAAAGCTCTGTAGAGCTGCAGAGATGGAGACAATTCTCTGTGGGTTCATCACCACCACATGACTCTTCACCATTACACAGAGTCAGCTGATCGGTTGTAAATATAGAAATATTGATTGTTGGATGTTTTGGTCCTGACAAGCGACCTCTTGTGTTTGTGTTATAATGACTGTTGTCTCTCAGAAGTAAAGGAGAAAGTAGCCTGAAATCACTACAGCACCACAAAACCTCTGATGGAGGAGGTCGGGGTGGATGGTTGGATGTACAAAGTGTCTGACTTTGACACTGCTGTTCACATCCCGTCTCCTAGCAACAGTCAACACTGGTTTCTATTATCTGTAATCTGGAGGTTTAGAATATTACAGTTCAAGTCCGTCTGCAGCCACAGAGCACTGCCTGTGTTCCCTATAACTTTGGTCCAGTCCTAAATAAACCTCTTTGGGCTCTGACACACCATGTCCACAATCAGCTGTTGGTTCTCCACTGAGCGTCTGTGGTCGACTGTCACCTGTAGTTTCAACAAGTCCACTCTTATCAACCAGGGAACTCGCTCTCAGTGCAAAACAAACCAAAACCAGGTGAAGCTGAACTCCTTTAAAACAGCAAAACATTCCTATTGTGATGATTTATCAAGACGGTTTAAACAGGTTGATTCTTTGTCTGTTTGTCTTTTCACAATAATGTCTGGACTAAAGGACAACACACACTGGTGGCAGATGAAGAGCATCAAATCATCCAACTAGAAACTCGTAGACTTTCACGTGGTCTACCTGCAGTTTTCTGCACTTTTCACCTCCGTGCCCGGAGGCTCAGCCCGCAGCCATGGCCCCCATTGTTTACAGCTGGGGTCAGCTTTACGCTCCAGGACACGGCGCCGCTGCTCCGGAGGAGAGACCCGAGGTTCCCCAGTGAGCTGAGGAGGAGGAGACGGGGATGCCAGTGCTGGGGCAGAACGTCGCGCCAGGAGCAGACGTTTTAAACCCGCCTCCCTCCATCATCATGGGAAACGTACTGAGTCTCTCCCAACAAGATGGACGAGCTCTCAGCACTGACTCGCCATCAGAAGGAATACCGGGAGTGTAGCGTCATGGTGTTCACGGAGACATGGCTCACGGAGATGACTCCTGACACCAACGCTGCACTGGACGGGTTCCGCATCATCCGGGCAGACAGGACAGCGGAGAGCGGTAAGAGGAAGGGAGGAGGTCTGGCAGTGTTTGTGAATAATAGATGGTGTAACTGGGCACATCACTGTTAAGGAGCAGACCTGTACAGAGGACATTGAGCTGTTGGCCGTTAGCATGAGGCCGGTATATTTACCGAGGAATTCTCGCACGTTATCACAATAGCTGCGTATATTCCCCCTCTGCTAACGGAGAAGCGGCCTGTGACGTCATACACTCGGCGACAAGCAGGCTGCTGACACAACATCCCAATGCCCTCCTCCTCCTCTCTGGTGACTTTAACCATGTCCCTCCATCCTCCACTCTGCCCACCTTCACCCAGTACATCACCTGCCCCACCAGAGACAACAGAACCCTGGACCTACTGTATGCCAACACCAAGGAGGCATACAGCTCATCACCCCTCCCTCCCCTGGACCACAACCTGGTGCACAACCTCCGGACTGTGTACAAACCTCTTGTGCACAGGCAGCCAGCTGTGACCCGCACAGTCAAAAGATGGTCCGATGAAGCCGAGGAGGCTCTTAAGGACTGTTTCGACTCGACTGTGTGGGAAGTGTTCAGTGATGCCCATGGGGAGGACATCGAGGGTCTCACAGACACGATAACGGATTACATAAACTTTTGTGTGGAGAACACCGTACCCACCAGGACTGTACGGTGTTTTTCCAACAGCAAACCCTGGATCAATCCTGATATAAAGACCCTCCTCAAGGAGAAGAAGAGGGTCTTTAGATCAGGAAACAAGGAGGAGCTGAGGACTGTGCAGAGGGAGCTGAGGAGGAAGATATGGAGGGGAAGAATATCTACAGGACAAAGATGGAGGATCAGCTGCAGCAGAACAACATCAGCGGAGTCTGGAAGAGCCTCAAGGCCATGTCTGGCCACAAGGGGCCCAACCAACAACCTGTGGGGGACCAACAGTGGGTGAATGATCTGAACTCATTCTTTAACAGATTTGATCAGCCACCCACCCCTCCCCCCACCCAGACCTCCCTGCCGCTGCAGCCCCCATCGTCTGCACCCCCTGTGGATTACCCCCTCTTCTTCCTCCTCCTCCACCCCCTTTTCCACAACACTCGGCTCCCCTCCACACTCCTCAAACACTGCACACCTCCAACACCCCACCCCCACCCCCACTCCAACAACCTACAGCACACAGCCCCCTTCCCCCAACTTGTCCCTCTCAATCAACCAGGTGAGAAAAGAACTGAGGAGAATAAAGGTGAGAAAAGCCACGGGTCCGGACGGCATCAGCTCAAGGCTCCTCAGATCCTGCGCAGACCAGCTGTGCAGGATTGTGGAGCACATCTTCAACTTGAGCTTGAAGCTGGGGAGGGTACCACAGCTATGGAAGACGTCCTGCGTGGTACCAGTCCCAAAGACCCCGGGGGCCAAGGACTTCAGCAGCTTCAGGCCGGTGGCTTTAACATCCCACCTGATGAAGACCCTGGAGCGGCTGGTCCTTGTGCACCTCCGCCCCCTGGTGACCTCATCTTTGGACCCTCTTCAGTTCGCCTATCAACCTGGCATCGGGGTGGATGACGCTGTCATACCTGCTACAAAGATGCCTTTCTCACCTGGAAAAGGCTGGAAGCACTGTGAGAGTCATGTTCTTCGACTTCTCCAGTGCCTTCAACACCATCCAGCCTTTGCTTCTGAGGGACAAGCTGGAGCAGACCGGGGTGGACCACCACCTCACTGCATGGATACTGGACTACCTCACCAACCGTCCACAGTATGTGAGGATAGGGGAGTGTGAGTCAGATCGGGTGTCCTGCAGCACGGGGGCCCCACAAGGAACCGTTCTGGCTCCATTCCTCTTCTCCATCTACACTTCGGACTTCACATATAACTCTGCTACCTGCCACCTGCAAAAGTTCTCTGACGACTCTGCAATCACGGCCTCATCCCCGCCGGCGATGAGAGGGAATACAGAGAACTGAACCAGGACTTCATAGGATGGTGCCGGCGGAACCGCCTCCAGATCAACTCTGGTAAAACCAAAGAGCTGGTGGTGGACTTCCGCCGGGGAAAACACTGTCCTCCGGATCAGTGAACATCCAGGGACAGGACATTGAGATTGTGCAATCTTATAAGTACCTGGGTGTTCACTTGAACAATAAACTGGACTGGACTAATCATTCAAATGCACTGTATAAAAAGGGTCAGAGCAGACTCTATCTGCTGAGGAGACTGAGGTCCTTTGGAGTGCAGGGAGAACTCCTGAGGACTTTTTTCAACTCCGTGGTGGCATCAGCCATCTTTTATGGAGTGGTCTGCTGGAGCAGCAGCATCTCAGCAGCAGACAAGAAGAGACTGAACAAGCTTGTCAGGAAGGCCAGCAGTGTGCTGGGGTGTCCATTGGATACGGTGGAGGTGGTGGGAGACAGGAGGGTGATGGCCAATGTCATCCCTGATGAACAACACCTCCCACCCCATGCAGGACGCCCTGGCAGCTCTGTGCAGCTCCTTCAGCCACCGGCTGCTTCACCCCCGGTGTGTGAAGGAGAGGTACCGCAGGTCCTTCCTTCCTGCTGCTGTCAGGTTAAATCTTTTGGGCTCTGACAACCAGCTCTGCTCCCAGCAGACCACATGACACATGACAATAAAAACACTGTGCAATAATAGTTAATATAGTTTTTTTTTTCTGTCTGTAAATATTATATTTCAGTTATTGTGTTTTTCTACTGTTTTTATTGCTTATTTATAATACTTGTTTTTTTATTTTATTTTTATTTTTTTATTTTCATTTTTATTTTTATCTTGTCTTTCTTTACTATGTCTCTTGTGTGCACTTTAACTCTATGCTGCTGTAAGCCTGCAAATTTCCCTGCTGAAGGACTAATAAAGGATTATCTTATCTTATCTTGTTTGATATGAACCCACAAACCTGCAAAGTGACGACATGTTTCTGTCAACCCACCATGATGGCCGTCAACGTGTCAGGATACACCACTGTCCTATTTTCTAATGTTGAAACAAGACAACGCTCCAGAAAAACAACAGTTTCATCACCTTCTCTCCCTGTTCTGGCTCATCCTGGCTACTGTTCCCTGACTACTGTCTGTATTGATCGTCTGATGTGGGACACAAAGAGTTTGATGAGTCTCTGGTAGTTTGAGGTCAGCTTGGTGTGTCAGGGTCATATTAAACAGCTCTACCTCCTCTATCAGACTGATTGTCTGTGGCTGCAGCAGGCCTCTTCATACCTGAGAGTTTCCAGTCTCCAGTGTGGATCCTCCAATCCAGCAGACAGCAGCTTTAGTCCTGAGTCTCCTGGATGATTGTAGCTCAGGTCCAGCTCTCTCAGGTGGGAGGGGTTGGAGCTAAGCTGAGTCCAGAGAAGCACAGCCTTCCTCTGTGATCAGACAGCCTGACAGCCTGCAAACACACCAAACACCACACATATCACATGATCTGAGGGAACTGTGAGGGCTTTGGTTTCTGCAGTACTGAGATACTGTGGGGTTACATTAACATTGGTACTGATTGGTTTCTAGTCACAACCAAACACCCACCAAAGTCCATCAACAATCTGACAACATTACTGGTATCACTGGTTTTTGATATTTCAATTTATAACAGCAGAGTGAGCAAAAACAATACATTATGTTTATATAAATACATTACATTTTATATGTGACTGGAATCACACAAGCAGAGCTAATCTGAGGAAGGTTACGAGTTTACCCATTAATGTAAATCAGGATTTAAGTGGACAAATTGAATTTTGACCTGAGAGTTTCCAGTTCACAGTGTGGACTCTCCAGTCCAGCAGACAGCAGCTTCACTCCTGAATCCTGCAGGTCGTTGTTACTCAGGTCCAGCTCTCTCAGACTAGAGGACTGGGAGCTGAGGACTGAGGACAGAGGTTCACAGCTTCTCTCTGAGAGGTTACAGCCACTCAGTCTGAAGAGACAACAATCAACAAGATGAAAAAAATCATATGTGTTAAAATGAAATCCTCTTTGATAATGAGTCTGTACTAAAGTAGAACCAGAAGGAACAAAGATAATTTATTTAATGAAAGTGGATAAAATACTTGTTCTACACTAAACACGATACAATGTAGGTTCAGTGTAGTCTACTGTATACAGGAAGTACTGTAGTATCACTATCAGGATGAGGGGTGGATATTTATATTTATATTATTATTAAGGAGAGGTACTGCAGGTCCTTCCTTCCTGCTGCTGTCAGGCTGCACCACCAACTCTGCTCCCAGTAGATTACACATACAAAAAGACTGACTTTATAAATATGTGTGTTATAAAATGATGTGCAATCCACTGCAATACTAAAATGATTCTGTCTGTTTAAATATTATTTTAGTTATTGTGGATTTTTGATGTTTCTTTACTTATTTATTATTCTTTACTGTGTTATTACTTATTTACTGATTCATAATACTTATACGTCTCATGTTTGCACTATCCTCTCTGCTGCTGTAATCCTGAAAATGTCCCCGCTGCAGGACTCATAAAGGATTATCTTATCTTATTTATTGTTGGTCATTAGCATTTAAAACAAATTCAAGTGTTTCTGTTGTCTTCCCGACTCGTTTTAAAAAAAGAGAGGAGTTGTGACCAGCAGAGGGGACGAGTGAGCTTAAGAGAGAGAGAGAGAGAGACACAGAGAGAGAGAACAAAGTGAGTGAAAAAGGTAAATTAAACTTCATATACACATTTCTTGTCGGTTACGTTCTGAAGCAGAAATAAACAACCATTAAACTCTCAGCAGATCGTCACTGTAGAGACAGACATTCAAGTTTTCAGGTTCTTTCCACCTCTGCATTTCTCCTTTTCATTCATTAACGATATAAAACCACCTGAAGCTGAACCTGGACAAAACCAAGCTACTCTTCCTCCCGGGGAAGGGTTGCCCGCACCGAGACCTGTCCATCACCATTGATGATGCCGTGGTGACGCCAACTCGGACTGTGAGGAATCTGGGTGTGACCCTGGACGACCAACTGTCGTTCTCAGCAAACATTGCATCGGTCACACGCTCCTGCAGATTCCTCCTCTACAACATCAGGAGGATTCGCCCCTTCCTCACTGAGGAGACGGCGCAGGTGCTCATCCAGGCTCTGGTCATCTCCCGCCTGGACTACTGCAACTCACTACTTGCTGGAGCCCCGGCGTCGGCCATCAGACCTCTGGAGCTTGTCCAGAAAGCCGCAGCACGTCTGGTGTTCAATCGCCCCAAGTTCTCTCACACAACTTCCCTTCTCCGTTCTCTACACTGGCTCCCTGTAAGAGCTCGCATCCAGTTTAAGACTCTGGTGCTAGCCTACAGGGCAGTGAAAGGAACAGCTCCTTCCTATCTCCAGGCCTTGGTCAAGCCCTACACCCCTGCCCGACCACTTCGCTCTGCTGCCTCGGGGCGATTGGTTGCCCCGTCGCTCAGAGGTCCCTGCGGCCGATCCACCCGGTCACAGCTTTTTTCTGTCCTGGCCCCTCAGTGGTGGAATGAACTCCCCACTGACGTCAGGACAGCAGAGTCGCTGCCCATCTTTAGGCGCAGGCTGAAAACTCACCTCTTCAAGAAGTACTACCCGGAGCCTTCCTCGTAGCACGTATTGCACTCGTATTAGTTGCTGCACTTACTGTATTCGTATCAGTTCGCTGCACTTATTGAATTTGTATTTGTTTACTGCACTTATCCTATTCGTAGTAGTTTGTAGCACTTACTATATTCGGATTAGTCTGTTGCAATTATTGTTTTCGTAGTAATCTGCCTCTGCACTATACTTTTGCTCTGGTTGTTGCTTTTAGATGCTTGTTTAAGAAAGGAGATGCACTTATGACTTCTGGTGACTAGTAGTTCTCTTGAATACCTATGTTGAATACACTTCCTGTAAGTCGCTTTGGATAAAAGCGTCTGCTAAATGACTGTAATGTAATGTAATAAAACATAACATCACAAAGCATAAATAAGAGCAACAACAGGATGACCTTGTGATGTTTTATTGTGAATGTTGTGGCAGACGCCAGGGAGGGGTGGTGATTGAGGGGAGGTATGTGGCAGCATGCTGGCTCCACCCCCAAGCTTTACAGGGACTGCCTCCCTTAACGATGCAAGCCTGAGGTGCATTAGGCAGGAGTGCTTGGGGATAAAAGGGAGCATGCAACCACAGGGAGGGAGACCTACTATGGAGTGCCTCTGCGTGAGCCTCTGCGAACTGTGTGTGGCCAAAGAGTGCAGGAAACCTGAACATTAACAGATTATTTGTGTACCGACCGCTTTGTGTGAGAACCCTCCCGGTGACGACCCCTGGACTACGGACTACGGACTACGGACTCTGGATTACCCTTTCCCCACCCTGGTGACATTTACTCGTCTATCTTGAATAAACCACCTTATTGAACTGCTCTCGGTGTGTGTATCATTTGACTTGGTGGCGTGGAAACCCCACACCCACTGGCCCGCTACACGTGGTGGAGAATGCGTGCGTGTAGCCAAAACCAAGTCAAATAGATAGACCAACACAGGGACAACAATGGAAGCGTTGATGAAACAGCTAGTGGAAGTGAGCATGGCGCACCAGGCTACGACCCGGGAGCTGGTGGGAGCGCTAGCAGCCGGACATGGCGGCGTGGCTGCAGGCGCTACAGCTTCCCGTCCTGCCCCCAGCAGGTTTCTTTTAAAGCAGACAGAGACGGATGATATAGAGGCATACCTCAATACCTTCGAGAGGACGGCGGTTCGGGAGAAGTGGGATCCAGCACAATGGGCCAGCCTACTCGCACCGTTCCTGTCAGGCACAGCACAGAAGGCGTATCAGGACCTGACGGACGATCAGGCGTCTAACTACGAAGGGCTGAAGAAGGAAATACTACGCCGGTATGGATACACGTTGATAAGTAGGTCACAGAGGTTTCATGATTGGACTTATGATGCAACGGCGTCGCCGCGCTCACAAATACACGATCTAATTAGGTTGGCCAAAGGCTGGCTGACGGCTGCCCCACTGACGCTTACGGCCACAGAGAAGGTGGTCATGGACAAATTCTTGCGGTCCCTCCCATACGAGGCTAAAAGTTAGCCAGCCAAGCTAACCCGCAGAGCGCAGATCAGTTGGTGGAGTTGGTGGAAGGTCACCAGGCGGCTGTGGAAGTCCTACGCAGTGGACGTCCACTGAGGGGGGAACCCAACCCTCGCCCAAAGGAGCAGGAGCGGGAGCGGATAAGGACGGAGGACCACGGCAGGATCCCGGCCAGGGAGACGCCAAGAGCCAGCCCCCGAGACGTCGGCCCTTCCTGAACCCAGACAGCAGAAAGTGCTACGAGTGTGGCGAGCCGGGACACATCTCATGGACCTGTCCGAGTCGTGATGTCTCGATGCCGTCGGCATCAGCTGGTGAGTTAACAACCGGGCGTCCCTGCAGATTGCTGACGGTTTGCTGGGGGAGGAAAGTGGTCCTTCCCCAGTCACTCCGGTGAAGGCCAACGGAAGGGACACGACAGCTATGTTGGATTCCGGGAGTATGGTGACCCTGATCCGACCGGACTTCGCCCGGTCCACGAGCTTGAGGGACACTGTGGCAGTAACATGCATACACGGGGAGACTAAGAACTACCCCACTACCCTCCTTCACCTACAGACCACAAAGGGGCAATACACAGGACCAGTGGGAGTCGTCCCAAACCTGCCAGTGCCGGTTCTTATTGGGAGGGACTCCCCACTGTTCAGCCAACTGTGGGCCAGTTTGGCCGGAGAGGGGGGAGAGCGGGGGAACCTAAAGGAAAGAGGACACCGGAGAAGGGCGAGGGCCGATAAGAGGGAGGTCCGGATGTGTGGCCTACACGAGGTGGACCCACAGGGGTCAACTGAACCTCTATCGGGAAGTGACGCAGGGGACACGGGACAGGAGGCAGGGGAGGCGAGTATGGACAATCTGTTCCCGATGGACCATGAGGCAACGCCAGAGCCTGCCTCATTATCGGGACGGTTCGGAACAGCCCAACTGGAGGATCCCAACCTGACGAGTGCTCTCCAGCAGGTGACCGCGGTGGACGGGAAGGCCATCGAGGGGGTAGGTCCGATCACATACCCTCATTTTGCCATCAAGAACAAGTTGTTGTATCAGGTCGTAAAGAGGAATGATGAATGTGTGGAGTTGTTGTTGGTGCCCCGTCCCTTTGTTCAATCAGTCCTGCAGCTGGCACACTCCCACCTTCTTGGGGCTCATCTAGGGGTGGAGAAGACCCTGGACCGGATCAAGGCAAGATTCCACTGGCCGGGGTAAAGAGGGCAGTGGAAGATTACTGCCGCAGTTGCCCGGAGTGCCAACAGGTGGCACCAAAACCACATTTCCGTGGCCCATTAATTCCCCTACCCATTATTTCAGTTCCTTTCAGCAGGATTGCCATGGACCTGGTGGGACCACTACCCTGGTGCGGGAACACATGCAGGAGGCCCAGGTTGCCCAAGCACGGGTCTACAACAGAGGGGCCCAACAGCGAGACTTCCAGCCCGGAGATAAAGTGCTGGTACTTGTCCCCACAACAGAGTGTAAGTTTCTGGCCCGGTGGAACGGGCCATACGAAGTACTTGAAAAGGTAGGGGAGGTGAATTATAGAGTCCGACAGCCGGGACGAAGGAGGCCGACTCAAATTTACCATGTAAACCTGTTAAAGAAATGGAATGCCCGGGATGTACTCTGCTCTATTCCTCCAAAGGCTACCAGTGAAACCGGGCCTGCCAAGGTGCCCCTAGGGGAACAGCTGAGCCCAGCACAGAGGCAGGAGCTCATGGAGTTGGTCGACCAGAACCAGGATGTGTTCTCCAGTGAACCGGGCCACACCAATCTGGTACAGCACCACATCATCACTGAGCCCGGGAAAAAGGTGAAATTGAGACCCTACCGCATACCGGAGGCCAGGAGAGAGGCCGTCAGGACCGAGGTAAAGACTATGTTGGAAGCGGGAGTCATTGAGGTGTCAAACAGTGAGTGGTGCAGCCCCATAGTGTTGGTGCCAAAAACCCGATGGCACCATACGCTTCTGCAACGACTTTAGGAAGCTAAATGAGATATCTAAATTTGACGCCTACCCCATGCCCCGAATAGATGAACTCATAGAACGGCTAGGGACAGCCCGGTATATCAGCACGCTCGACCTGACAAAGGGTTATTGGCAGGTACCCTTAGCTCCCGAGGCGCGGGAGAAAACCGCTTTTGCCACTCCTGACGGGCTGTTCCACTACAGGAAGCTACCCTTCGGATTGCACGGGGCCCCGCCCACCTTCCAGAGGTTGATGGACCGGGTACTCCGTCCCCATCGGGGGTACGCGGCCGCCTATATTGACGATATAGTCATCCATGGGAGTGAGTGGGCCACTCATGTGAAGCAGGTGAGCGCAGTGTTGCAGGCCTTACGGGAGGCGGGGCTAACGGCTAACCCAAAGAAGTGCCAGCTCGGTCTGCAGGAGGCGGAGTACCTGGGCTACACCATTGGGAGGGGATGTGTGAAACCCCAGATGAAGAAGGTGGAGGCGATACAGGACTGGCCACGGCCCCTGACCAAAAAACAGGTACGCACGTTTGTGGGGCTTACCAGCTACTACCGGAGGTTTATTCCCCACTTTGCATCCGTAGCCAGCCCCCTGACAGATCTGACCAGGGACCGGCTGCCCGCCCAAGTCACATGGACCGAGGAGACGGAGAAAGCCTTTCAGGACCTAAAGACCGCACTGTGTTCAGGACCCGTGCTGGTAACCCCGGACTTCACCAAGCCAATGGTGGTGCAGACGGATGCGTCGGAAACAGGGGTGGGGGCAGTGTTGTCACAACTACATGAAGGTGAGGAACACCCGATTATTTATATCAGCCGGAAGTTGTTGCCGAGGGAACAAAAATACTCCACGGTGGAGAATGATATGATATGATATGAACTTTATTCGTCAGCTGGTGCTGAAATTTGTCTTGCGACCCAGCAGCCGTTGCATGTTTAAACAGAAAACATGAATTACACACATTGACATGACACATTGAAACACAACAAATTTACATACATGGGTACAGATAGTCGAGAGCACATTGTCCACCACTTCGCCTATCTCCGGTTTAGCATCAAAGTCGATTGATGGACAAAAGACTTTTTTAGTCTAACCTTCTTGAAAAGTGGTACCTCGTATCTCCTTCCTGAGGGCAATAACCTGTATTCACTATACAAAACATGATTAGTGTTTGAGGTGATGTTTTTTGCCAACCTCAGCATGCTGTTGTCATACATGGAAGCATACAGCTCCTGAAGTGGTTGTCCAACAATCTTTGAACAAATGTTTAGTTGTTGTAACATTTGTGACTTTAGGGCTACAGACAGACATCCATACCAGGTGGTACTGCAGTACTGAAGAACACTCATAATGACAGAAGTGAAAAACAAAAGAAGAATCCTTCTACTGGCACCAAAAGATCTTAAACGGCGAAGGAAATAGATTCTTTGCTTTGTTTTCTTACACACTGATTCAATCTGATCTTTCCATGAAAGAAGATGGTCTATTGCTACTCCTAGGTATGTGTATGAACATACCTGATCGATCTGTTCACTATGAATAGTAATAGGAGATTTGCATATCTCCAGTGGTGCACCAAAAACAATCTCTTCTGTCTTTTTTGTGTTTATGATGAGAGCATTGTTATCACTCCATTCAACCACCTTATTTACTCTCTGCTGGTGCAGTCCAGGGTCACTGAAACTATTTAAGAGAGAAATTAAAACTGTGTCGTCAGAGTACTTTAGAATGTACTGATCTGGTCCTTTGCTCCTACCCTCAGACAGACATTCTTCAGTACGACAACTGTCAGTATAAAGAGTGAAGAGTACAGCTGAGCTTACACAACCCTGTGGAGCGCCAACATTTGTAGTTAATGCTGAGGAAAGGGTTCTGTTCACCTTTACTCTCTGTACTCTGTTGGTTAAGAAACATGCATACCAGTGAATCAAATATGGATTCAGTTCTAACTGGACCATCTTTGACACCAATATATCAGACTGTATCGTGTTGAAGGCTGAAGAAAAGTCCAAGAACAACACCCTTGCATAGTTGTCTTTAGACTGATCTAGATGTTTTGTAATCAGGTGGACCAGTGTGGCGACCGCATCCTCTGTACCGCAGCCCTTTTTATAAGCAAACTGACAGGGGTCAAGTTTCTCTTTGGTTAAACTAACAAGATATTGTAGCAGTATTCTTTCAAGTGATTTCATGATCACTGAAGTGAGGGCTATGGGTCTATAATCCTTATGCTCTTTTGGACATCGGATTTTTGGTAGTGGTTTTATGTAGGAGGTTTTCCAAGACAGAGGGATTGTGTGTGTGTCTACAGAGGTTTGGAATATAGGTTGCCACACTGGAGCCAGCTCAGATGCAAAGTTCTTGAGGAGGAAAGCACTGCACTCATCTGGCCCATTAGCTTTCCCTGTATTGGTACACCGAAACACCCTTCTCACATCCTCTTTAGTGATGGTAATTCTGTCTGAGGGGGCAGGTATTACGGCCTTAAGTATCTCAGTGCACTTTGAGGAATTATCTAATGATTCAAATCTAGCAAAGAATGTGTTTAGGTCATTGCTTAAGGCACCTTCATTTTCTGTCAAAATAGGTTTGGATGGGGATGACATTCCTGTCATAGATTTCATTGTGTCCCATGTCTTTTTGTGATTATTAGAATTGAATGCGTCTTCCAAACGCTGTCTATGTGCCGATTTTGCTTGTTTAATTCTGTTTTTTAGCTTTTTCTCTGCCAATTTTAGTGCTCCAAAGTCTTTATTTATGAAGGCTGTTTTCCTCTCATGTATTATTTCTTGTATATCTTTGGTCACATAGGATTTATTATTAGGATAGATTTTTATCTCCTTTGTGGGAACAACAAGCTCTACACAAAAATTAATATAATCATTTGTGACTGTGGTAATTTCATCCAATGAGCCGTAACTAAAAGTGTCCCAATCTGTCAAGTCAAGGCATGCTTTTAGTTGTTCCTTGCTTTCATTTGTCCATGTCCTCACTACTTTCTTCACAGGCTTTCCTCTTTTTAGTTTTGATTTATAGACTGGAGTAATGCACACAACATTATGATCAGAGGTCGATATAGGTGGCCCAACCCTGGCTACATATGCATTTTTAATGTTTACATAGCACTTGTCCAATATATTATTTTTTCTGGTGGTATCCTGGACGTATTGTTCAAATCCCGGCAGCACAATGTCTAGAAAACACTGGTTCAGATCTCCGAGGACAACTGCTGGTGCTTCTGGGTACTGCAGTTGCAGTTCATGCACACAGTCAGCGATGGTCCTTGCTGCCTGTGCAGCTCTTCCCGGCCCTTTCGGGGGACATAAACAGCAAACAGTAAGATGCACCCAAACTCGCGGGGCGAGTAGAATGGTCTTAAAGTCATGCCCAGGATCTCTACATTGGGATCGTCACATATCCTCGTTTTTATTGAGTAGGCACGACACCAGAGATCATTGATGTACACACATACACCACCGTAGCCACTCCCCCCCCCTGTCCATTCGCACCAGAGTGAATCCAGGGACTTCATAGAGTGAGTCTGGCTTTGATGGCTTTAACCAGCTTTCCGTGAAAACAAACAGTGATGCCTCACGGAAATCATGACTGTACCTTGCGTATGTCCGTACCGTGGCGATTTTGTTGTGAAGGGATCTCACATTGGTGAGAACGATAGAGGGTAGTGGTGGACGGGTGAATCTCCTCCGTAGTCGAACTCGAGTGCCCCCCTTCTCCCCCGTTTCCGCTTCCTTCTCTTTCGGATCAGCTCCTCGGGGATGTTATCCAACACTGGTGGGTAGATGTGACCCGCGTTGGTTGTGTTAGGCTCTGGTCGCAGCGACAGCAGTGCATCCCGGCTGTATACACGCGTGAACCCGGGCGCTTCCTCACGCCGGCTGTTTGTGTTGCTGTTGAGTTGAGCCTGAGGTTCAACTGACCCACATCGTCCACGAGAAGGAATGTCTTGCCATCAAGTGGGCCCTGGAAACCCTGAAGTACTACCTGTTGGGGCGCCACTTCACCCTGGTCACAGATCATGCACCACTGGTTTGGATGTCAAGGAATAAGGACAGTAACGCCAGGGTCACCCGCTGGTTCCTATCATTACAACCTTTTGCCTTCTCGGTTGTTCACAGGTCCGGGGCAACCCATGGGAATGCGGATGCCCTATCCAGGAGGGATGCTCTGGGGAGCTGGACCGCCCCTCCCTCCCGGTCGGAGCTGAGGGGGAGGGTGTGTGGCAAACGCCAGGGAGGGGTGGTGATTGAGGGGAGGTATGTGGCAGCATGCTGGCTCCACCCCCAAGCTTTACAGGGACTGCCTCCCTTAACGATGCAAGCCTGAGGTGCATTAGGCAGGAGTGCTTGGGGATAAAAGGGAGCATGCAACCACATGGAGGGAGACCTACTATGGAGTGCCTCTGCGTGAGCCTCTGCGAACTGTGTGTGGCCAAAGAGTGCAGGAAACCTGAACATTAACAGATTATTTGTGTACCGACCGCTTTGTGTGAGAACCCTCCCGGTGACGACCCCTGGACTACGGACTACGGACTACAGACTCTGGATTACCCTTTCCCCCACCCTGGTGACATTTACTCGTCTATCTTGAATAAACCACCTTATTGAACTGCTCTCGGTGTGTGTATCATTTGACTTGGTGGCGTGGAAACCCCACACCCACTGGCCCGCTACAATGTGAATTATGTTTCAAATTCCACCATCATTTTTAATCCGTTGTGGATCAAGTTTGTCTGTTCTACAAGGTTCTTAAGATGGGATGGAAAAACAAACAGGAATTCACAAAAATGACTTTTGTACTCTAGTTTAGTCTCTGAGATTAGTTCCATAGTTCTGGTTCATTTCCTGGTGAAAAAGAGGTTTATGAAATCTGAAATCCAGATAAACTAATTCAAAGATTCAGAAAGAGGCTGTTTACACTGCATGGAGCTGATAGTTTAGAGACACATTTACATCATTCAAGACAAACTAACTTGATCTGACCTGAGAGTTTCCAGTTTACAGTGTGGACTCTTCAGTCCAGCAGACAACAGCTTCACTCCTGAGTCTCCTGGATGATTGTAGCTCAGGTCCAGCTCTCTCAGACTAGAGGACTGGGAGCTGAGGACTGAGGACAGAGCTTCACAGCTTCTCTCTGAGAGGTTACAGCCACTCAGTCTGAAGAGACAACAATCAACAAGAAGAAAAATAATAATTATGTCAGAAAGAACAAAGATCATTTGTTCAGTGATAGTGGATAAAATACTTGTTGTTCTACACAAAACACGATACAGGTTAGGTTCAGTGTACTCTACTGTATACAAGTAGTGCTGTAGTATCACTATCAGGATTAGGGTGTTTAGGATTAAGGATTAAGTGTTTCTGTTGTCTTCCTGACTCGTTTAAAAAAAAGAGAGAACAAGGGGTTGTGACCAGCAGAGGGGACGAGTGAGCTAATGGGAGAGAGAGAGAGAGAGAGAGAGAGAGAGAGAGAGATGGGAGATACAGAGACAGAGAGACTCTGACAGAGAGACAGAGAGAGAGAGAGAGAGAGAGACAGAGAGACAGAAAGTTTGATGGTGTCATTCATAACCATCTCTTGTTGAAGAGCCACTTCCACTATGACTGCTCTCAGCTGCATCTTTTTCTAGTAATTACAACAGAGACCTTTGTCTTCTCCAGCTGATCTTCTAACATCCTGCTTTGTTGAGACGTTTGGGCCTGTGTTAGGCTGCTGGTTATCACTCTGAGCTCTGGTTTAATCTCACCACAGCAGCTGTGTGGTTGTCTCTTTAGCAGCCTCATCAGCTTCTGATATCATGAAGATCATCACAGTTCAGAACTTCACCTTTATTCAGCTTTACATTCAAGTCTTTGTCTCTCTGTTTACACAGAGTTTTGATCTGCTGTCATCAGATCTTCATCAACCTCCTTCATCTCCCTCACACACTCTACAGCCTCATTAGGACTGACATCACCTTCACTGACTGATGGACCACAATGTGAGTCTGTGGAAGCTAAAAACTCCTGTCAATCACTTCATTTCTCTACTTCCTGTTACTCTAACAAATATTCAGCTTTTGTTTTCAGTCAAATCCTGAAACCTTTCAGTCAGTGAACTGACCTCAGAGTCTCCAGTCTACAGTGTGGACTCTCCAGTCCAGCAGACAGCAGCTTCACTCCTGAATCCTTCAGATCGTTGTTACTCAGGTCCAGCTCTCTCAGATGGGAGGAGTTGGACTTCAGAGCTGAGGCCACGACTTCACAGTGAGTCTCTGAGAGTCCACAGTCAGAAAGTCTGTCATGACACAAATATTACAAAATATTATTATGAAAGAGGACACTAAATATTTCTCTCTCTCTCTCTCTCTCTCTCTCTCTCTCTCTCTCTCTCTCTCTCTCTCTCTCTCTGATGAAGGGAGAGAAAGTGTAATTACATTGAGGCTTCAATAATGTCCAGTCTGTCAGTGTGATCTGATCCCATGTCTGCCTTCTTCATCAACATCCTGCAGTT